>NW_022204990.1:0-22970 GCF_008831285.2 Nymphaea colorata
ACCCCAACCCCAACCCCAACCCCAACCCCAACCCCAACCCCAACCCCAACCCCAACCCCAACCCCAACCCCAACCCCTCTTTTTTATTTTCAAATTTTGCTTCAAAAAAATTAAGTCTAGTTAGAGTAAAAATAAAAATAAAATTAACTGCTATCAATCAAAAAATGACCCAACCATATCTCCAATAGCCCCAACAACAGCCAATGGTGGAAAAAACATGGCTCCAACTTTCCCCACCACCCCTGCAACCTTGGCTGCCGTTTTTACTCCATTTTTGACCTTTGTTATCCTGAAACCCTTTCGAGAACTGCTTGCAGAATCGTTTCGATATGTTGGTGGGTCATAGGCAGGGGCAGGAGGATAGTAGACTGGAGATTGATTAGTGAGCACTCGTAGGTCTGACTGCACGAATCCATTCGAATATTTTTCTGAAACTGTGAGGATAAGGCATGGGTATGATGCATGATTCTCAAGGTTCAAATTTCTTCTTACGTTCGTGTATTCATAGCCTCCCTGCAAGGCTGAAAGCGTAAAACCGGCTAGCCTCTTGGAGATTCCAAAATAGCTCCCATTACTGTATTGTGTGTTGAAAAGTTGAACAAGGATAGTCCCTGATTGTCTTGAATCCGTGTTGAGTATTTTTTCAATCTCTATCGTTACGGATGAGTAATTTAGATAGTATGATATCCCTCCTCCAAAACGAATGTAATTAGGCATTTATTGTTTAAAGTCTTAGATTTTAATTATAATATCATAACTTTTGACAACACTTATACAAATATTAGGGCACCCTATTATGCATACGATTTTCTTTCCACTTTTTTCTTTCAAAGACTATTTGTCTATAGTCTAGCATTAAGATGTCGTTATGAAATTTCTTAGCCTTTTCAGTTCTTATCCAGAATAAATTAGTCCGCATCTTTAAATTGACCTTTTGAATGACGATTAATTTGCTACTATTCCAAAAATACATTTTGATGCGTCAATATCAATTTTTCTAGCTTCATGATCATATGATCAGGAAGGACCCTTTTAAGAGCGATTTGTAGAGTCTATCGTGATATTTTTCCCCAATAAAAGTGATAGTGGAAGACGTGAAGTTTCAATTGATCCAAATTTTATTATGAGGTAGTCAAATACTCATCTTTGTATCAAAACAAAACCCCTTTAAACTCAAAAATATTCCATAATTAATATGATAAAATATCAGATATCATTTTGAATGCCCGATAAGTTTAGTTTTCCATTTCTGATATCAATTCGCTGTCTCACATCATACTTTTTCTTCATGGATTTTTTGTTAGAGAAAGGTAAGACCTTTGGAAGAATGTGCTAGTTATTCAGATCGTCCATCAAGTTTTGGCTGCCTTCCTTTTAGTTTTTAGGGAATTATAGTATTAAATCATCAGATTTGATGTTTGCACTTTTTGATTTTTCACGACTTTAGAAGGAGTTTTGAACTTTAGAGCTGAGATAAGACTCAATTTCTGTATACCTTGATGGGAAAATCTTTTCATACATCCAAACAAGCAGTTTTTAGTTCTGCATGAACATCTAAAGTAACCTCAACTTATCAATCATTCGAAACTCCTACCAACTGGTAATGCTGTTAAGATCCTCAGATTTGTATCCATATACTTTCCTTTGTGCTACTTACTTTCTGATTGTTTAGATACACTCAAGGAACCAGTTTTTTAGCTCATGGTCCATCCACTCCTGTGACATTTTTTTTATTTTAGAACTCATTTTGCTGCCTTATATTTCTTGCTGCGGCTTGATAGTTGCAATCTTGCTGGGTTTTCTTGAATTAATTGAGATGTTAAACGTTTACTTTGGTTTAGGAGTTTGAGGGTTTTGGAAGTTTTAGGTGAATTGGTAGGTTTGGATGGTTTGGCCTTTTGACAGCTGCTTTAGAGTATCTTTATTTGATTCAAGTTCAGTCTTCAAGTGGTTTACTTCTTGTGATATTTCTTTGTTGCGACTCTATTGCATCGCTAACTGTGCCTATAGATTCTTATTGGCTTTAAGCAGCTCTCTGTTTTATTTTTCAACTATATTTTTTATTTTTTAGAACTATTTAACTTGTGACTTGTGATGCTCGCACTCTTGGGTCTTCTATTCCAGTTTATCGTACAACTTTAATGCTTATTACCTAAATAAAATGAGCTGTTTTTCAAGATAAACCGCCCGATCGTTCGATAGCATCTTCTTCTACTGCTCTTCCGCTTTGAGCTTTATTGAGGTTAGTTCTTATTTCATAGTTTTAATATGGTTTCGATACGCCAATAAGAACTATGCTTCGTGTTGCTTGATTACCTCGTCTATTTTCTCGTCCATTTCATCGATGGTCTTCAGCATATCTTGATGAACTTGATATACTTCGGCCAGTGCTGAAGAGCTTTTGCCGGGGGAGGCTTTTTATTTACTTCCAATGTCCATTAAATAACTTTATTTTAATATAAAATCAAACGTAATAGCTATCTTTTTATCTTTAAATAACGAAATTTGATATCCGTGGCATTAGATTATCGTTAGATTGAATACAAATGCATTAAATTATTGAATGATAAAGCACAAAAATCATTCTTCAGAAATTCAGCGTTAGTAGTCTTGTAAAAGGCTCAGTATTTGATGCAGTTGGCAAAGTATTTAGCTTAAATTTTTCCTTTAATTTCTTCAATTTAGTCTGAGGGATTTTGGGTTATTTGTAGTGAATGTATGATGATGCTCTTCTATATAGGTCTTCTGTGGGAAACAGATTCTAGTTGCACAATCTTACGAGGTCATCGTTTGCTATGGCTGATTAATTTGCAACTTGATCGGTGGTTTAGGGAAGATAACTACAATATTTGTCAACCTTTTTGTTGAATCTATCTAATATTTTGATTCTTCGCTTGCTTGTTTAGAGTTATTACGTCACTCTCCTTGTCTTCAGCATAATCTTGTTTGCCTTTTAGCGGAAAGACTCTCTTTGAACCAATGACCGACTTTTGTTGTAAATTTATTCGGAGCATCCACGATCAAGCGGCGAATCCATTTGACTTTTTGATCGAAAGTTACTCATGCGAGGTCTCCTCGGTTCGGGCGGTCCCAATATAAATTCTAAAATGCACTTTGCATCTCTTTGATTCTTCAAAACTCGATAGACTGGGTTCTCATCAGCATTTTTTTCATTAATTTTTATCGATTTTTGTTACTTCTTCTTTCTCATCATAATATTTTTATGAGTTTTTTCCATGCCATAGGCCACACCATTATTTTTCTTCATCTTTTTTGTTTAAATGATAAATAAAGGAATTATAAAACTTGATATAACCAATAAAAGGCGAGCAAATGAGTGGACATATCATGGCAGCACCCCAGGGGCTGAATCTAACAAAAATGTTTCTTACTTATTTCCAAGCAATTCTGATTTAATCTAATCATACAGGTAATATCTGATAATAGACCATTATAAATTTAATCGATTTCCGGTGAGCTTTATATAATAATATGTCAAGCGAACATCAACATCAAAGAGAAATCTCACAGTGCTCAATTTGCCTTGAAAAAACAGCTGATGTACATTTACCATAATCTTAGTCTTCAGTCAATGGCTGCCAACACACCTTCTGCCTTCGATGCATCCGAAAATGGGCCAAGAGTAAAAACACTTGCCCTCTCTGCAGGAAGGAATTTTTGCAAATTCGATCATTGAATAGAAAATACAAAGTCATACCACCTCCTCCTCCTCAACCTAGACGCAGAATTCCGTCACAACTGCTACATCAAAGAAGAATAGTTTACATCCCCATTATCGTCAACCAACCACTTTGCTACTATTACAACCCCAATGCAGCCATGCTCATGAATAACACCATAGATATCTCAAGTCTCGGACAGCACTTTGCTATCCCTTCTTTCTTTATTCCTAATTGATTTTTATACTTTAACAAATTTTTTAAACTCTCTCTGAGCCAATCTTCATGTATTTCACGGTTGGGTTTAGTGTAATTTGCTTCGCTTTTGTTTTTATCATGTGAGAGTTCTTTAATAATGCCATTCGTTTATTTGATGTTATGATGACCATTGAGATGTAAATTTCAAAATATATCAATTTTTGATGATTTTTCTTGCTAGCCACGTGATTTTTTTAATATTTTCGCTTTTAGTTTAGGCGTTCTTCTATTTGTCTTACTATTTCTTTTTTTTGAATATCGATTAAATCTTATCTTTTTAGAAATAAGGCCTTATTTCCTCCTTTAGACCGAATAAAAATACCAATGCAAGCCTTTGAACAAAAGAAACTCAATTATTTCTCGAAAAAGTTTAAACGTTCAAAATTCTCTTGAGATTTTCTTATTGAATGGAAATCGTGAAATTCATAATAATACCGCAATCATCGATCAGCTTTTACTTCTTTTTAGCCATATCAAACTTGTATGCGTTCGTTTATACCTTTTATTTTAATTTAATTCTCAGTTGGCTTCATGTAGCTCACGATATGAGATCATGAAGGAATGGTATATAAGGCGCAATCAAGGTATAGTATGAATACTTTATATCACTATCATCCATGAAGACCTATACTAATTTCAACACAAATGCTTATTCAGTAAAAAAATAAATGAGATTCTCTTTTTGTATTAAGTGGGCTTTTATCAAAAGTCTTTTCAGATATATTTTCACTATCTATCACATAGCTGTCTGACTGGTTAGATTGTGGAAAGACTCCTTCCTTCTTTGACAGCCTTAAGTATCTCATTTCTTTTTTGGCTGATGCATTGATTCAAGGCCTCCATCTATTGACCGCAACCCATCGGACTTGGGCGACTCATGCAATTAACTACTCGGCATCCTAGTGGCTTACACAAGTTTCTTGCTATCTAATCGTATCTTAGGGATTATTTTGAAAGTTCCATTGTTGTAGAGCTCAAAAAAATTAAAATATAGTCAATCGATCTGCTTGCAGCTGATAATTTAATTACGCTTGGATAGGTTAGTATTGAAATTTCGGATCATTTTTCATTAAAGTTAATCTTAGAATCTACTTATCTATCCTCCCTCAAAAAAGTACAACTATTAAAAAACAGTTTAAAAGTTCTTTGGGACTCTAGTTGCCTATTTTGATGAATTTTAATGCTAATTTATTTGGATGGTCTTTTTATGGCTGGAATGATTATAGAAATAAGCTTTTCTTTGGGAAACAAAAAAGAAACTCATGAAAAACAAGCCTGGAATGGTTCAAAAAGTTTTCAAACTTTTTAGGCAAAAAAATTAATAAAAAAGACATCAAATTGGCTTTAATTGTATTTTAAACGCTTTATCTTATGTCAAGCCTTGGGCTTGAGTAAAAAAATAAACTATGATTATCAATATTCAAGTTTTTTAGCATTTTTGTTATGACTATAGCATTTTTCACCACTTGCCTAAGCTGTAACAGAAAAATACACAGTTTAAAACTTGGGTATGACTAAAATATAGTCATTTCTTTAATGTTTATGTGTTATTATGCTCAGGACCAGTGAGATCTGCCCTTGAAGATTGATCATCCATAAAATATACTGATATATTTATTAATCACTTAGTAAATAAACCTTCATATTGGTTGGTGATAGTAGATAAATTGAATTTATAAGCTTCATTCATGATAACTAGCATAGCAAGGCTTTTGCATTGGCAAATGAGCCCAGAATAAGAGAAAGATTTTGTTGGTGCAGGTTTACTTTCTCCTTCTATTCTATAAAATACAGGCATATATCCTTCTATTGCAAGATAACAAGAGCGACTCAAAAGCCATAAAAAGAAAATTTAAGTATTTGAGGATCTAATCGAGCGGAGCCCCAGGTCTACTCATATACTGGTGAAGCTTTGCGAGGCCTATGAAGAAGCTGGTAGACATTAAAAGTCAACTTTTTATTTCAATAAACTCATCGAGCTGGAGCCTTAAAACCTTTGGCACATCATCAGAAGAAGCCGCTACTTGATAAAGGCTAACAAAAATCGTGAGGCAAAAATTATATTAATTAAAGGCTCGAAAATAAATGCCCCCTTGAGGTATTATGTTTACTGTGAGCTTGGAAAACTATGCATGAACGTGTATGACTTTGATAACGCCGTAAAATCTTTTGAGAATACGTTGGCATTATGTTATTAAAATGAATAGGCTTTACACAACCTAGCTAGGTTGAACTTTTACATAAGTAATCTAGCCGCATCGAAGGAGAAAATTGAAAGATGCTTAGACTTAAGTTCTGAAAAAATAGAATACAACTTGTTAAGGACGTTAGTAGTAATGAAGATGTGTATTTTGATCAGACTTATGAGAAAGTCTCAACAGATTAGATTTAAACATCAAACAATTATGAGTGCCATTTTTATAGTGGACAGATTCACATGCTCCGAAACAACTTCGAAAAGGCAAGAGACTGTTTCTTAAATATTAAGTTGATGATTGCGAAATGATAGAGTAAAAGTACTCTACTCTCTAGAAGCTAGCGGACTGTCTTCGGAAGACCAAGTAGTACGAGCTCTCAAATTATTATCTGGAGCAAATCGTACTGAAAGAGAAGCTCTATCGATATTAATGTGACCTAAAGATTGGTATAAATCTTGCAGATTTGTAGCGATTTTAAGAGGCTTAAAAACTGTTGATTTTAAGGATTCTAAGACAAAACTAGCAAAGTCTTAAAATATATCTAGCTATTTATGGAGCTCTGTGTGAAGCTCAAGAAGTACTAGCTATGCGTTTAAACGTATTAAAACATGTTTAGCACGCATAATTCAGACTTCAGGCTTTCAAGCTAACTATTTTGCAATTTGTTCCTATCTTTCCCTCAACCAAAGGAAAAATGCAATAACCGTCTTGAAGATTATCCATGAATCCAGAACTAAAACTTGCAATCGTTCGTGGGAGAAGATATTTATTATAAAGCGATTGAATGTTTCATCGAAACAAAGCTTTTTAAAAGAGCCAAAGTATGTTAGATTTCGTGAGAAATTTGCTTGAAAATTGGGAAGGCTTTTATGATGAACAGTGGGTGAGCGAAAGAAAGGAAACCGTCCAGGCCATTCAAATGAATTTAGATACGAAAAAGAGATCATGATCTCATTCATAAACAATCATCCTCAATTTGGTCGGCAATTGTGCCTCTATATTATCTTTGCTACAGTTTTGAATTTTCATTTTTTATCTATTAATACGTTGCATTTGGGTTCATACATGCCATGCTAACCGCTCGGAAGCCTATGATAATTAATCATTGTTCACTTGCAAGCAAATATTAGAGATAAAACAGCCTTTTCTCCTTGGGAAACTTGATTGCGTTTAAGGATTAGGCTCTTATTGGATGATTAGATGGATGAATGATCAGTCCTGGATGATGCTCATGCCCTTCAACTCCTTGATCTGTCTGTCCTCCTCCAGCATAGTATCCATGTCCAGATTGTATCTCTGTCCGCTTGTTGAGAAGTCGACCCAGTAGAACTTCAGTCTGTTGAAGAGCGAGCCAAAGCTGAAGTCATTTTCCACCTTCAGTTCAAGGTAAAGGATCATCTTGTGGTCGGCCTGGGTGACTTGGAAGACGTTGAACTGGTTGGAGCAGTCCTTGCTCTCACTCGGGCAAATACTATACTACTGCATGCCTCTTTGGTACCATATTTAGAACCCTGAGTGCTTAAATCCTAAAATGCTCTGAGGAACATGAGGTACTTGGTCAGCAAAGTGGACGATGCGGTAGGTGTTGGGGATAAAAGTGGTCATGTATTCTGCGAACTTATCATTTCCGACTCTTGGCTGTCCCATGGTGTAGAGCTTGGCAACAGTACCATGAACTTTTTGAAGATAGGCAGCTGCCATTACAGCTAAGGCTCCTCCTAAGCTGTGACCGGTAATCATGAACTTGTTCTTTCTGTAGAGTCCGAGAAGAGACTGAACATGCGCATCCACTTGTGCCTTAACGCTGTTAAATCCTTGATTAAATCCGACATGAACTGAGCATCCATCGCACAGATCATAACTGGTCCTGGTGGTTTTCAGATTGAGGATCCAGTTAGCTGTATCAACACTGCCTCTGAAGGCGATGACGATGCTCTCATAGTCTGCAGAAAATCCAACATATCCATAAACACTGTTGGTGTCGTTCTGGACTACCTTCACATTCTCTAATTTGCTGATTTGGCAATACTCGCATGTCCAGCTTTAGATCAGAGGTTGAGATTAGTACGCGATGGCGGCAAAGTGGGTCATCCTTGAAGCCAGCCTTGTGTTGTAGGGATCTGCAGAGAGCACGCAAGTGGCAAGCACGATCAAGAGAGTGATTTTCCTTACTATCATGTAATTATAAACCTCAATTTTATTGGTTATTTGAAAAGCCATAAATCTGATCGCTTTATCGAGATGGTTCTTTTTAAAAAATCAATATAAAGGTATAAAGATGTTAGCTATATTAAATGCTTTTGTGGTAAGCTATTATGAAGGAATTCAAGCTTGCACTTTTTCACAGTGCGAAAATAGAATTAAATTTAAAAACTAAAAAGAAAGTTGCATTAAATTGGAACAAAAGCACTTTTCTCATATATAAACTAGCTTGGATTGTCAATCAGTGTTTACTATTGCACACTTTTCTTTAAAAAAACACTTAAAATGATTTTGTGAGATCACGATCAACAGCCGCAAGCATTGCGAGTCGTCCAGAGCCTCCATGAGTTTCCTCCCGTCAACGTCAGTGGACCCGTTGCTGTTGTAGTTCACGGCGTTGGCATTACCGTTGGATTCATGGGAAACGATACACCTGCAACAGTTTTGGTTCCATGAGTATTTAGAGCACCATGGGGAAATGTCAACGTAATATCTGTTTAGGCCACAGTAACAAACTGGGCACCTGCCTGAGGGTAAGTTCCCACCACATGAGTCAGCTAAAGTAAGGGCAACCAATAGTAGAAAAATAGCAACTTTCATCTATTTAGATTTGTAAGTATAATCTTTATTGGTAGACAAAGCTGATAATATTGTATGCTACCATTGCGTTTTCTTTTTATTTGATTGACAAAAGCAAATTTTCAAGTCAAACTTTGGATTAGACTTACCTTATGTCACAAAAACAAGCAGAGGAGCTATTTTTCTCTCATAGCATATACTAAAATATATCTTGGATAATTCAATCAAAGTTATGAAGTTATCTATTTTAAGTTCTTTCCATGAAAAAAATGTGGTTTAGACTAAGATTATTTGAAAATATTAAGCTATAAACAGTGTTATAGTTGGTTTCCTATTTTTTTGCATCGGGGGGTCAATGTAATCGAAAGCCTCATAAGTAAAATAAAAGGAATTACTGCTAAAAACTTTGATCATTATTAAATATAAACTTTAAAAGGCAATAAGTGTATTATCTTTGATGACTAATTATAAATTAAGATTTATAAATTGTTTGGTTAATTCATGATGACTTTTTACAGCCACAGTCAACAGCAGTAATCCAATACTTCCATGTATTTCCTCCTGCTTTATACACCATGATCGCACAATTAAGGTTGGCCTATGGGTCACAAGGAGCTGCTCCTCCGTTGCAATCTTTCCACCAGTAATACTAAATAGAGCCATTTTTACTGAGTTTATTTGCCAAAGGCCGACATCATAGGATCCCTATTTATTATGGTTCATGGCGTTGGTATTACCATGGTCAGATTCTAAAGAAACGATACATTTGCAGCATTCTTGATTCCATGTGTAGCGCAAACACCATTAGGTTATATTTACCATATGCTGTTTGCACCCGCAATAACATTATTAGCAGCTACCTGAGGGGCAGTTTCCACAGCAATAATTTGCTAGAACTGCACCTATTAGCAATATGAGAATCGGATCTTCATCGATTTGTATAAAAAACTTATAATCTCTTCTTAGGCCAACTATTTGCTTGAATATAAGCTTTCTTTTCGTTTTCAATTTTTATTCCATCCAAAAACGAAAAATAAGCAAATTTAGCTTTAGATTTGAGAGGAAATCATTGAAATCACAATCTATAAAACAGTCTTTCGACCGATTTTTTTATAAAATCAATCAAAACGTTGGTTCCACAACAATTATTGCACTGATTTGTTTAATTTAGAAATAACATTAGAGTAATTTGCTGATTATTTTTTAAAAGCCCAGGAAAAACCTTGGCCAATAGAATAAAGAATTAAAAGAATAAACTTCGTATAAAAATAAATTAAACTTCATTTCTTCTCTTTTTTTATACGGATATGTTAGATTAATGTTTCGATTACTGAGATGTATAATATATAGTTGATTTTATATCAAATCCGAATGATTCTCGTGGACATCGGTAAATTTCGCAAGACTAAGCCATCGCAATTATG
The DNA here is from genome assembly GCF_008831285.2 of Nymphaea colorata. NCBI lineage: Eukaryota > Viridiplantae > Streptophyta > Magnoliopsida > Nymphaeales > Nymphaeaceae > Nymphaea > Nymphaea colorata. Next base: position 10,342 of record NW_022204990.1, read on the forward strand.
CCGGTCTACGCATACTACTCCCAGATGATGCTCATTCGCAAAGAAAAATCGATCGGATCCTTCTCCATCTACGTCTGCGCCATTCTGCTCATCTCAAACATACTGAGAATCTTCTTCTGGCTGACCATCGGATACGCAGTCAATCTTCTCTTCCAGTCCATCTTCGTCATCGCAATCATGGTAGCTCTCATATCACCTAGCTTCTGCTCTTGAAGGACTGCGTTGATTTATCAGATCATAGCGTCAAGGAAACCAGCTTCATCAAAAGGTTTTGGAAGTGGGAAACCTATGAAGAATATAGTAAGAATTCATCTATATAGTTAAGTTTTTGCTCGCTCTCACTGCCGTAATGACCGTCTTTACTCTATTTTTGCAAGCTTTTTCTTTGAATAGTTTCGGATAGGCGATAGGCTTTCTATCGATGAGCATCGAGGCTACTCTAGGCTTCCCGCAGCTTATTTCTAACCTGAAGACGAAAAGCGTGAAGGGTCTCAGCTACACGATGATCGGTATGTGGTTTTTGGGAGATTTCGCGAAGACTGTATACTTTGTGACCGAGGTATCATATATCTAACAAAGCACCAACCTTTCCAGTTCGTGATGTGCGGCATCATTCAGCTAACTACCGATATCCTTATCATCATCCAGATCTTTTTGTACAGCAAAAATGAATATGCATCAATCCAGACCGCCCAGAAGTAGTGAATTATTGATTGAAAATCAATTAGATCAAAAAAAAGTATTTACTTCAATTTTATCAAAAAGTATCATGTTTTCTTGAGGAATCATTTACATATTTTTCATTTTCTACCTGTAGCTGCTTTTAATTTATTCTAAAAAGCTCTAACCTTTTGGTTTCTTTTTGATTTTGAGGCTAAAGCGCATGATATAATCTTTAAGCATCTTTATGGTTAAAAACTTGGAATGTAAGTTTTGAAGTTTCATTAAAATCACCTTTGAAGCCAAGTAAGAGATTTATTCTTAATATTAGGAAGCAAATTATCGAAATTTTATTATTTATGAGTTAAGCAATTGATAAAAAGCAATAATGGTAAAATTATGTAGCAATTTAAAAAAGTTTTTTGTTTGATATCTATAATCGTTCATATACACTTGCAATCTGATCAACATCTTTCCATAAAATACAAGTCAAATACCAATATCAACCCAAAAAACTCACGAAAACGATGCACATCTTACCAGTCTTTAAATTTCATTTGCCAATTTCAAATCAGCTTTTGAGTTTATTATATCCTGAAGAATCGAATGAATGATTTACGGGTAAGATCATGTCTAGCTGTCAATCCCACTGTTGGCTTGGCGATACTTCAGTTATCATCCACTTGAAGAACCCGGGAATGAGCCAATAAAAGAATTTCATCTTCCATAGAACTATGAGGAGACCGATTGCGACCTGTGGAAATGGCAGGGATATAAGGCCAAGGACCCAAAATTGCCATCCGAAGCCAAACATCAGATAGAGAGATATGAAGGCTAAGGGAATCAGAATGGCCTTTTGCGTTAGTTCCTTTTCTTCCTTGGAGCCCATTCTTATTTCTTGGATCTTAATAAAAAAATATAAATATCAAATGGTGAGTTTCATAAAAATCCATACAAACTACTAGATCCTGTTAAAGTTTCTGTGGGTTGCCATTTCAAGCTTGCATTAATCTGTTAAACACAAGGAATATGCCACCTATACCATGTCCTTTACACTTATAAAAAAATCAGATTAGCAGCTACATTAAATGATCGACCAAACTCTCTGGTGAAATCAACAGGTAGCTCTTCTACTGAGCGAATATGCTAATGATGATCTAAATATGGAATAAGACATATCAATATCATGAATTCCATTCTTGACTTGGCGCTACATTGGCGATCCATTTGAAGAAATTAGGCCAAACCCAATACCAAAATTTGAGCTTCCATACCGCAACCAAAATTGCCATAGCGACCTTGTTGATCACATGGAAAGGTAGGGATAGTAAGACCATTACCCAAAAAGGCTGCCATAGTCCAATAGCAAAAAGATTGCCAAAATGCCAAACACCTTTTGAATGATGAGTAACACAAGGTCCATTTTGGCTTTTTGAGATAGGCCTCCAACAGCTCCTGAAGGGTTTTGAGTTAGTCACTTTGGTTTATCTGTTCCATAAAAGTTGTTAATTTATATAACTTATACTTCTAATAACTTCTTACATCCAATGATGAGCTTTTGACACTTTTCTCCAATAATTAAGGATAATAATATTATTTAGGTGGGATTTTTTTATTTTTCGGAAACTTAAATATCATCAAAAAGACCCTTCATTGCTGATGAATTGCTCGATTCGTTTTAATTGAAATAAAGAAAGAAGTTTGGATCTATAGGATTCCTAGTGTATACCAAAACTCAGACCTCAAGAGATTGAGCTTGTTTTTATTGATATCGTTAAATAAATGTGATGATGGATTTGATGTTTAGAGATCAACAGCCACAGGCAGTGTGGGTGCTCCAGAGCTTCCAGGTGTTTCCTCCCCAACCGTAGACCTTAATGGCGCAGTTCAAGTTGGCATTTGGGTCACAAGGGGCCTTTCCTCGCTGCATTGTCCCAGTTGACCTAAATAAAACGGTTTTACATTATTGATCTGCCAAGGCCGACGTCAGTGGAGCCATTGCTGTTGTAGTTGAGGGCGTTAGCGTTACCTCCGGACTCGTGAGAAACAACACTTGCAGCAGTTTGGTTCCATGAGTATTTGGAGCACCATGTGGCAATATCTTGCATATTCTTGCTGCTCCGCAGAAGCAAGTGGGGCACTTGCCTGAGGGCAGTTTCCACCGCATGAATCGGCGAGGGCAGGGCAACAAGCAACAAAACAATAGCGATCTTCATCAATAATTATAGGATTATTTATCAGACTGCTATTAGATATGTTTTAAATTTCAACAAAAGAATCAATAAAAACGTTAGTTTCGTTCGAAATACTTAAATATATCGATTATCATTTGCCTCATTTATCTGAGTTTGTGTCCTTTAGCAGGAAAAACCAAACTAAAGTTGTGATTATGATAAAAAACCCCAATAGTTTGATTCTCGAATATAAAACTCCTTCGAAAAGAACTTTTCCCTTAGTAAAATACGTATGATCTCTTAGCTCGATAAGTTTCGAAACCGAAATAGGGCTTGTATCGAAATCTTACTGAATTTAAAATGCTGCATCGAGCAATTATTAGTTCCATTTGAATGTTCTCTGAGGCTATTAAAACTTTTCCACTTTTACCTTTAAATTGCTGAGGAAATATTCACCTTATGAGCTTTCCAACGTCATAAAGAAGTAAGGATATCTTTATGCTAATAAGATGAAGACGCTTTAGTCTGTATTCATATCACCATTTTACAATGTGACCCTTAGAAGGTTTTCATAGATGTGATATGCGGTTGAAGCAGCAGTAGTCTTAACTCCTACACAATTCCCTATAACTTTGACTGAAGGCTTTTTGTTTTCAGGCATGTACTCGCTTCCTCTATCTTTGAATCCCATTCCAAGCGAATTAAAAGTAAATATGCTCCTTGTCTGAACCACCCAACTTGGCTGAAAATACGAAAATACGTTTTTAAAGTATGGAGCTTCAGGAAACTAATAGGAATTAGATGTGCCACCCCACCATCCGCCCATAGATGATAATCAGCATTGAAAGGATTGATCTTGACAGCTTACATCACATAGAATGCTTTGACATTACCACCGGATTGTACATTTTGAGCCAAATTGTGGAACAGATTTCATGGTAATTTTTTGGATCGGTGCAGCTGATTGCAGCTTGACTAGACAACACTCCAAACTTTCTTTGTGTACCAATAGGATTCAAAATCTTTAAGAGTTTTCTTGATGAAGACTGTACTTGATTACAGAGATCTTTGGGACGGTAGTCGTTCATATATTCTACTCGAGGTCACCTCCAAAGATGATCATTGTTCCTTTGTACTTGAGCAGCTGTTTGAAAAACCCAAGATAGAATGATTCATATCCTCGTTCACTTGTCGAAAAATCGCCTCTTCCGACATTCCACATTCCTGTGACGATCGTGAAGTTTTATTCATTAGCCGACGCTTGGCAAAAGATTATTAATATTGACAGGAGAGCTGTCCGAGTTATTAAGTTCGCCATAAATATTAATTAAATATATTTGAAAAAGTATATAAAGATATCAAGCTTAAGAAACACGTAGAAGATGCCCAAGGGAAGTGTATTACATAATCAATCACATTAATTATCTTCTATTTTTAGCCTCATTAACAACTAATAGTTCTTTAGGATATCTTTCATCTCCAAATTCATTGTATTCCTGTGATAGTTTTCCAACTTCTTCTTACAGCCATTAAAGAAATCACTATTTTCGTTGAATTTTGTCAGTTATATTCCATTTTACTCTTAGATATACTCATCTAAATCGAGTCTTTTCGCAAGGATGATTTCCATCAGTGAGCTATTTTCAAGCAATTTGATGTGTTTCAAGAAGTAGTGGTTCTTTTTAAAGTAGGGAATATAGTTGATTAAGTTCCTGCATCGAAGGAGTACGTTTTTTCTATATCTTTCCTTTTGATTCATCTTCAAAGCTATGGGATAGTACTATTGCAAGATCCATTTCAGTTAACTATTCCTCAAAAATGGTAAAAATTGTGTAATTCTCCACATATATAGCTTCAATTCTCTTTTATTGAGGTAATCTGTGATATTGACCATCTTGACGAGGGCTTCTATGTGAAAAAACGAAAGAAGGGGATATTTCCACTGATACTTTGGAAACAATATGGTTGACAAACCGATATCTATCTGCGTTATATCTATCTTTTGGCGAAAGGCAATCTTAGGCATCGAATATAGCTGTTGATATAGATGTTTGCTGGATGTATGTCGATAAAATCAACAATCGCAAGTAAAAATTCTCTAAACTAGTTCCACAAGCAAGATTAGAGCCTTGACTGAAATAGTAGAATGAAAGTAGTCTTTTATATCCACTTCTCAATAAATGCTACTTTGCTGATCTGCGAATCTTAGATTGGCTTTATCAGAAGCTTTACTTTTTACATTTTATTTAGCATCAAATAGGCTTTTATTAAGAAATCGAATATTTCTTCATTGGTTTATAAGGGTGTTAAGTAATTGAACTTGCAGAGTTTACCTTTTTCTATTACTTAGATGATTTGTGAGTATTAATTCTTCAGCCAGTGGCAGGAAAACAATAATTTTAGCGTGCAATCTTCTTACTTTTCACTTTCATATTTATCACAATGAACTTGTGCGAACTCGAGCAACTTTCATATATTTTCATCTTATCTGAATAGCTTGGATTTGGATGGCTTACTTTTTCTAGATAGGATATCAGCAAAGGATCCTTGGTAATTGATAAGATTATCTAATGATACTAGCTTAGCTAAGCCAAAGTTCTTTTTTTTTTACGTGAAAGTATTTTCTCATAATCTGATCCAAGTAAAAAGATGGCCTTTTAGTCGTTTTTAGTAAAATCTTCCATATCTTAAGCATTGACTTTTCTTTGGAAGATTAAATATCGATCATAGTATTCGCATTATATAAGATTACGTCCTTTACCATGATGTTTTTTTCGAGGAAAGAGAACATTTGCTTCCATCTTTTAGAATTTTTCAGCAAACAATAGACATTACACAGCACAAAATATTCAGGCTTAAGGATGATAGGTATTTAGCATATTGAAAAAGTCTTTTATATTAGAATTCTACAGTCCTCATACTACTCTCGATAGTAATGGTACATGATATTTATAAACTTCAAATATCTATCCGTTGTCTGGAATGTTCCTACTTAAAGTGGAGGAATGACTTTACGATATCTTCTACCGAGTATGATGTATGGTCCAATCTTAGCAGCATTTCAAGACAAAAAAGTCGAATTTAATAATTTTTTCCAAGTAGGCGTCCTCAGTTGTGAGCCTGTAATACTGGCTCCAAATCTTTTATATTCTTTCTTCGATCTATTTTTCAGTGATACTTGCATTCTTCAAAAGATCTCCCCAAATAGCTACTTGATAAGTCAAAGATTTTATCAGTGCCACCAAGAGCTATATCTTCTTTTCGACTTCGCAAGAAAGGTTGGCAATCTGAATCAGATATTTTTCTATTTGTAATGGTTCAATTTTTTTGAGTATCATTTATTCGCATACTGCTCTTCTGAAGTCTGATTTTCCATGCTGTGATTGGCTTCTAAAAGCAATATTCAATCAAATACTGGAAGCAAATAATTAATTTGGTTTGCTGATCAGTTGCCTTTTTTTCTCCATCTGGAATTTTGGATAGCAAGTTGTTGCAGATGCTCCAAGAAAGCTCAAATTCTTTGGGTTTTATAAAATAATTTTCATTCAGATGGCCTACGTGAGAAAGAAAAAAGTCATATTTTTCTTCCTTTTCAGCAAAATTGTTGAATAGGTAATTCCGATACCCAAGACATTTTTATGAAAAATCTATGAAATCGTTATCTAACTCATAGAGGTTGATCCTTGTATTGAAAATATGTTGGATTAGATGGCAAAAGATGTTGGGAACTTCTTCGATTCACCCAGATTGGTATCTGGTTGGTATTTGAAATCAAGCTGAAGTTGATGTCTATGGCTGTGACTGTAATTTCGAACAAAATCAGAAAATTGAAAGCTTTACTTCCACTAGGATTAAAAAACTTAAAGTAAAACTATCTTAAATTTTATGTCGGCGGCAGCATTTCCAAAAAATTCATGATTTTCAGTTTTTTGTCATTTCTTCTAGTGACTAACAGCTAATTCGTTGCGTTAAAAATTTGATCGTTATAAAGTGAGAAGAAATTTTGATAAAATGGAAGCTTGAGAAAGTCGGATCGCAAAATTTGATGATCTATTCAAGGTCGTTACCAGTTTAGCGAATAGGGTCAGATTTTATCGCAATTTCAAGAGCATAGGCATCGTTGTAATAAAGATCTACCATGCCGATCTTTTACTTTACATATAGTTATATCATTTGCTTGCAGCAACTTTACAACGAGCCAACAAATTTGGTCTTTACCTTTGTTCCAGGACCACACGGTAATATCTTCGAGAAACCAAAATCTAGGAAGACCGGAGATTTGAAGCTTTAGCTGTAGACTATGTTGGAAGGTTTTATATCGCAGTGAACATCTTTAGTTCATGGAGGGTTTTCAATTTTTTCTTCAAAATTATGTGATCTTATTCAGTCATTGTGTACTCCTAAGCAAGGCAACATTTCTCCATACAAAATTAAATGCATTTTTCGTACATGATTAAGTCGAACTCTTGTATCTTGATAATCTTAGGTCCAAGTCTCAAAGCCGAGGCTATTTTATTTATTGTATATTCTTTGATAGTTCTTATGAATATATTAGAATAGGGCTAGCAGATCTGAATGCACTTGATGGCTATTTTTTCCTAGGAGCCCCACTCGAGCAAATACACGTTTCCGCAACAGCCGTAAAGACAGTTGAGTTCATGGATGAAGCTAGGTGAAGTATCATTAAAAATGGAGAGAACAGTAGTAAAAGGTCCGAGGACAACTCGAAAGGTAAGCGTTCTATAGTTTTTGAATGATGCAGCAGATGGAGGAAAAATTGATTATGGTCCTACTAAGGGTTGTATTAGATATTGTTGAGTTTTAGCTCTTGCGCCAGGGAACTTACTCTAATTTTTTAGTCGAAGCTCATGAGATTGTTGTAATCTTGAATAAAAGTCCCCTAACGCTCTCTGTTTGCCTCTTGGTTTTGCTAATTTTAAATGATTTCATTTCTTTCAATTTCATAATCGAACTCCTATTAGTTTTTCATTACGGAGTACACTGCTATTAATTATATTATAATCCATGCTTATCTATTTTCTTCTCAACCCAGCAAAGTCTAGACTTAAGCTCTTTATTTTTTAGATTGATCGGTAAAGATTATTTTTTGTGTCGTTAATTTTTTGAAGTAAATCAAGAAGAGAATTAATTGTGTATGCATTTTATAAAATCTAGGTAATTGTTATATCCTATTCAGGTAATGATTAATAGGAATTTTTGGCTTTAGGGCTTTCTTGGTTGTGAATGGCTCAAGCCAAATATATGATTGATTGCAAATAAATTAATCAAAAGCTCCAAATATATGTGATTTTTGAGAAAATCAGTTAAGTAAAATAAAAGACTTTCAAATAATTTATTACCGGAATTCAAATCGACCTTCAAGATTTTGCATACAAATCATCATTTTCCTTGAGCTAAAGAGAAGAAGTGGTTCCGTAGAGCCATCAATTCTCCATAATTTCCTGATTAAATAATGTGGCCATCCTTGAAGACCAATATATGGTCGCAATCTTCAACTGTACTCAAGCGATGAGCAATTGAAAGGGAGGTTTTATTACTCAAGTTGCCTTGAGGTTGTCAAAGACTATCTTCTCGGTATCGGCGTCTAGTGCGCTTGTGAATTCATCGAACAGATAAAGAGAGGGATTGCGAACCAAGCATCGACTGAGAGCAATACGCTGCTTTTGTCCACCTGATATCTGACACCCTTCTCGCCAACTTCCTTTTATAAACCTACATTATCTATTAAGTACCTTCTTCCCATTCTGAAATGAACTTTTGGGCATGTGATATCCTTATCGCTTTTTAAATTTACTCGTGGGAACATTCTGAATTGTACCTGATATTTTCACTAACAGTTCCCATAAAAAGAGAAGGCTCTTGGCTCACCAGTCCAATTTGTTTTCGCAGAGCATAAATGTTGAATTATTTGATGTTTTTGCCATTAACAAGAATTTATCCTTGGATTGGTTCATAAAATCTCATCAATAACTGCACAATTGTAGATTTTCCACTTCCTGAGTGGCCAACCAGAGCAATCTTTTGGTTTCCAATTGCGAATGATAAGTCTTATATCACCAGTTTTTCTCTTTCAGGATAACGGAAAGTCACGTTTTTGAACTCGATAGTACCGTCAAGGGGTTAGACAAGATGCCCACCGCTTTCAGCTGATAGCTCATCTTCTCCTTTGGATTAAAGAATGTCGAATATACCAGCACCAGCCAGTTTAGCTTTAGCCATATCTGGCATGAAAGTACTGTTTTGACCAACACCCATCGCAGCGAAAATTACGGACAAAGTGGCAGTAAAGACTGCCTGTCCATCAGAAACCTGATTATTTTGGAAGAGGATTGCAGCTAGGAAGAATATCACTCCTTCTACGAACATAATCATTCCTTTACTCATTCCGGTCAAGATAGCAGTCTTCAAATGTTTTCATTATTAATGACACTTAATTCATCTAGTTTTCAGCGAATTTTTATAGGAATCCTTCAGGACGACCCAAAGATTTGACTGTTCTTATATTGCAAACTGAATCGCTCATCAATGAACCTAAAAACTTCTCAGTTTATTGAGAAATGGTTGTAAACTTCATCATAACCTTCATGTTGGCAGCTCCAACAATGGCAATGAGTGGACTCAATGCCAATGCAATAAGGGTAACCTTCCAAGAGTAGTAGAAGCCTAAAGCTAGAGAAATGCTGACTGTAGCTATATTGAGACACATAACTCCTATCACACCTGAGACCATGTTGTTTAGTTGGAAAGCATCAGTGGCTAATCTAATTGATATGGCTCCTGCAGTGTTTTATTTCTTATCGTAATAGCTCACGGGCAATCTTAAAAGTTTATTAAAAGTCTCATTCTTAAGTTGTAGACCAGTCTCTCACTTGCCAAACCGAAGGCGAATGTAAAGGCAGCGGTCATCACTCCTCCTGCAATTGCTATTAGTTCCATGTACAGGCAATAATCGTTCAATTTTGCATCGTTGGCTACTGGATCCATCATAAATGCTAATATGGCACTGAAGATATAGTTGAAGACTGGCCATACTGCTCCTGATGCCAATGCGCACAAGACTCCCATAATCATTAAATGAATGTTTTCCTTCTAAAGGTTCAAAAGCTTGCCAAAGACAGCGTCTTGCTTCTACTTAGGGGGTAAGGCAACTTCATTTTGAGCTTCAACATGATTAATTGCTTTTTATTCTTCCTGCAAGTTAGAACTGGTTTCCTTTGCTTCTTAAACTTCAGATTCTACATGCTTCTCTGCAGCTATTTGGGTCTGGACAAGCTCTGAATAGATCCCTCCTTTGCTGATCAGCTCATCATGGGTTCCTTGCTCACTCAGCACACCCTTCTTCAGCACATAGATACAATCAGCATCTCTGATTGTTGACAAACGATGGGCAATCACTATAGTGGTGATTCGATTTTCCTCTAGCCTTCTTAAGGTTTGTTGAATTTATTTTTCATTTTTTCTGTCAAGAGCTGACGTAGCTTCATCTAGGACAAGCATCTGAGGATTTTTGCATAAAGCTCTTGCGATGGCAATCCTTTGCTTTTGGCCACCTGATAGCTGAGCTCCTCCACTTCCAACGTAAGTGTCGAGACCTTTTTCCATTTTTTCCACAAACTCCCAAGCATTTGCCTTCCGAAGAACTTCAATCATGGCTTCTTCAGAAAGGGAAGGATCAGCCAACAGCAAATTCTATCTAATCGACATGGCAAACAGCACAGGTTCTTGACCAACGAATCCAATTTTTCTTCTGAGATGATTCATCTGAAGTTCAGGCATTTTGTATCCGTTAATTTCAACTGAGCCTGTCTTAGCATCGTAGTATCTTAGTATCAGTTGGACTATCGTACTTTTTCCACATCCTGACTCGCCAACTAATGCGCTAACTTTGCCTTAATCGAAGGATATATTCACATCTCGAAGTACAGGCTGGTCAACTTTATAATGAAAGCTGACGTTTTTGAAATTGATTTGCTTTATTTGATCAATTCTGACACCATCTTCCAGCTCCACTAAAGTTTTCTCGCGTTTTATCAGCTCCAAAAACTATCCCATAGCCACACGACCATCCGAAATATTTTTAAAGAAAGGTGAAATTTGACCAACCGAAGAACCTCCGATCACGAAGCAAAAGAAAGTGCTCAGGATAACTCCAATATCGTATTTATTTGTTCCGATGTTATCAAGGATCAACTTCTTTCCATACCAAAAACCAAAGGCATACATGGAGAGGAAAATAAGAATAATTCCTCCGTTTCCGAAAGAGCGATAAAGATTGTACTTTATTGACTTGTCTGTTCCTTATTTGAGAGCAGTTTCGAACACTTTCATTTCATAGTCTTCTCCAGTGAGACCCTTCACGGTTTTGATTTGGCCTAAGGCTTGCTAGGTTCGGGATGCAGCCTTTTCATAAGAAACTTTCTCTCTTTGGGAATACAAAGTCATTGCTTTCATGAATAGGATTCCTCCAGCCATCAGCACTGGGAGAGTGGCAAGCATCATAAGACTTAGTTACCAACATTTGAAGAAAGCCAAGAATATTGCTGCCACACTGGTGATGATGGTTGTAAGTAGTAAGCTAACTTTTTCTCCAGTGGCAGTCTCAATCGCTGTTATGCTTGTCGCGACTCTCGTGACTATCTTGTGAGGATCGTTTTCATCAAACCATTCCACCTCCTGTTCCAACAACAATTTATAATACAGCTTTTTAAGCCTAACCGATTGGGAGGATCCAACGACATTCCAGCAATAACTTCCCAGGAATTCTACATAAATGAATCCTTACGTGATAGCCAGGAGGCTCCTCCGATGATGAGAAACTTCCAGCAAAGTTCCCATCCCTTCTATGAGGCCACCGATCTGTTTTCTTCTCGGAAGATGACCGTGATATCTGCGAAGAAGAGCAGAAAGAAGGGGAAGACGGCTCCTGAGATGATGGCTCCTAGGGTTCCGATGATCAGCAAAAATTTTTCTGGGCCTGTTGTATATGCAAATAAAGATAAAAAGGGGAAGGGGGCGCCTTCTTGGCCTAGGGTTCGCCTACCTCATCAGTTGCCAGCTTCCCAGAGGAGGAGATAAGTGGCTTGGTGATTTAATCTCTTTGCTATTCCTTCATTTTGAAAAAACTCAAATTTTTGATTCAATTAAATTATATCAGAACAATCGATAGGATTTTTAATAATCTAAATTATCAGAATTAATTGTAATGTTTTCATAATATTGCTCTCATTATTGCTTTCATATTAAACTACATCATAACACCCAAAGGATGGGTTTCGCTGTTTAGCATTCGATTAATCGTCTAGAAGAATATTGTTCTAAAAAAACCTGTTTAGTTTTGAAGGGCATAAGCTAGGCCATCTTTTATTACATTTTTAATATTGAGGTGACGATTAGCCTTAGATTTAGCTTAATGCTGCCACATATGCAGCGAAGTTCGAACTGATTGAACTTGCATTCGATTATGCCCTTCAAAAAAATGAGATAAAGATGAGAGGAGCAATTTGGTTCCACTATAGGGAACCAACTATCTGCACTTTTGCATTTCCAATAAAAAATATAAGCTTTTCCATAAAATTTTAGAGTATTCTATCCTAAAATAACTCCATTTGCAAATAAATTCTTAATACAACATAATGCTATAGTCTTGTAAGTGGTCAGGAGATCTGATTAAATTTAAAATAATGCATAAGTATCAATATATTTCATCGGGGTTGGGGTTGGGGTTGGGTTGGGGTTGGGGTTGGGGTTGGGGTTGGGGTTGGGGTTGGGGTTGGG
>NW_022204991.1:0-25420 GCF_008831285.2 Nymphaea colorata
CCCAACCCCACCCCAACCCAACCCCAACCCCAACCCCAACCCCAACCCAACCCCAACCCCAACCCCAACCCCAACCCCAACCCCAACCCCAACCCAACCCAACCCCAACCCCATCTTTTTTTCCTAAAATATTTTAGAATGAAATCGATGTAAAATTCAAGAAATCGGTCATATTGATGATTCAAAAGATAACCAAATTATTTTGGCTTCATCAACAATTATAAAAATCTACATTTTTTACAAATAAGCTATGTTTAGCTTTTGCGTTGTGTAGAAACATGAGAAAACTTAGACACAAGTAGATTTAAGCCATTTAATGAAGATCCGTTTATATTTTAAGTTTATTCTTAACATTTAAAAAATACGCGATTGTTATTTATCGTTGGTTTTTGATGGATAATCCTTTTTTATGTTGCTTACAAACTCCTAAAAAGTTCAAGAAAACGCCAAAAATGCATGGAAAGATGCTAAAATTAATATTATTTTTGATAGCATAGAAATAAACCGAAACTAAAGCATTTAAATAGTAACTAATAAGTTCTAAATTCAAATAATTAGCTATTTTATAATGGCAATTCTACGAGACTTCACCATCAAGGCCAGAATGAAACAAAGACTTCGTTCCTTTCTTTATAACTAGCGCACTCAGCCTCCTCTATTATACTTTCTCACTTTCATATATTTCCACTCCCCGTTAGAAACACTCTTAGTGGCTTGGACCGCTGTTATTCGGACTGGCAATCATAATAGCTTTCGCTTGCAACTTCAATTTCCTCTTCACGATGGCCCCCTTCATCAACATTCCTGTATTGCATCAATTCCCATGCTGGCCGTTAGTGTTCTTTCTTGCAACTAGAAATGGAAAACTTATCTTTTCATCTACGCTATAGGAGATAATGCGCTCGGCGAGCCTGCTCAGCACTATTTCTTAGCATTTTTTTCTTTCTTCATTTGCATTGAGATCGAAAGAACTTTGGTTTTAGAACTATTTCTGACAATGTCCAATTCTTCGTTGGGATGGCTTCCATTACATCCTACTACTCTCTAACCATAATCTCTTAAAACTACGACATTATCATCAACAAATCGATGACTATTATCATTGTCATAGTCACGGCTTCTTTGCTTTCTCCTATATCCAATACAGAGTACAATCCCTGAGATAGGCAAACTCCCAATAGATCCATTCTGATCGAAAAATGGCCCATTTTTTGCGAATGATGTAGGAGGACACTTCAGATTCCTTCTTTCTTAAGACTAAAATCCTTCTTCATGCGAAGAAGTGTGTACTGATAGGTTGTTTTTGCCATAGCAAGTAGCATAAGGGGAAGACAAAATACTTGATGAGGCAAATGTTTGAAAATGCCATAAGGCGCTTCCCTTACAGTTCTGATTGTCTTCTATACGAATACTACGTGGAATTTCTTCTGAAAAATGAGCAGATGATCAATGCACTAAACTTTCTTTCGAAGTGGTAATCAAAAGGCTATCTTGCATACATGGCAAGAGAACGTACAAGAGCGACGATAGAAAAAATACTGCGTGATTCCAACAGCTCTAATCCTTACAATTTGCAATACGAATACGCTTTATAATACGACCAGCACTACCAGCATGTAGCAGAGGAAATTAATAGCGTCCTGAAGCTTAAGCTCCAGTTTTGGGGGTAAATCAGCAAGGAATCTTCCAAAGTGACTAGGATGAAAATCTTAGGTTATGAGATTATTGCCCGCATGCACAATCTCAACGTCTTCTACAATAAAATCATAAAAAGCTATGAGAAAAGCCTATTTTTGTTCGATACGACTGCTCTCTACGCCACGTGCATGCTTTCTACTACAATTTCAAAGAATATGCTGAGCAAATCATTAAAAACGCTGCTAAATTACTTGAGGATGTGTATGTCTTTTAGAACAGCGCTTCTGAGACATTTGCTATTAGAGCAACAGTCAAGCACAACTCAAATTGCTTCATCACTCACCACAAGGATAGACTTAGACATCTTGATTCGAAAGGAGATCTTTAAAGTTTTTCTATGTCTTAGGAAAAACCAGGCTCAAAACTGGTGATCGATGCTGTAAGCAACGGTCTCTGCAAGATTCTTTCTATGAAGCGTAGTGACCTCATCGGAAGATAGCTAAACACTATTATTCCTGATGGATATAAGTAGGTTCACAACGTTAGGTTAAGTTACCTGTTAGACTTTGACAGTGACTCCTTGAAAGAAATTGTTCCTTCGAAAGTCATGCACAAAGAGTTATAGCTGCCTATAAAAGGAGCTGATGGGCAATTGGTAATGGGATTCGTCTGTGTCAAGTTTGCAGTGGATATGTATTAGGGACTCACCTTTGTTTCCGTTGTTAAATTGGCTCACGATAGAAGCAATCATGCCTTAATGGACTTTGATGGAAGGATAACTTAATGCGAGGAAGCTTTTAATCAATAAATAATAAATCATAGTGAAATTCAGCGCTATCTGCTAGGCTGAGATAGGTTTGGATAAAGGAAAAAGTTATCAGAGAGGAAAGATTCAGCATCATAATCAACACAGCTAACTATGGAATCAATATCAGCTCACCATTGCTTTCTCTATTCTTAGAGAAGGAAACTCTAAAGGACAAGTCCCCTCCTATTCACTTATAGGTCATAAACGAATAAACAAACAGAAACAGGACTGCTGAAACTGACAAATACAATAAAATTGGTCGCCAAATAAAGCACATGGAAAAAGCAATATACACCTTTGATGCATAATCCTCCACAAGTAGTTCCATAGGAGGCTCATCGGCTGCTGCCATAATTAGTACTTTTTCTGAGCGAAATTCAACTCCACTTTATCGTCTTTTGCAGATAGCATTCTTCATCTCCATCATGGCTTGCGTCTTCTCTAACCTAGGCTCCTACTTCGTTACTTAGCTATCTTGGGATGTTACATCACCGCATAAGAATCCTATTAACGATACTATGAATCTGCAAGCTCTTGGCATTTTAACGATGAAGGCTATCATTACGATTGGAGATGAGTATACTTACTACCAAATGGGGAGCAACTTCAACGATACCCGCATCTCTCAATATTTTGGCTTTGAAAATTACGAGCAAAGCGTCGCCAACTTCACCTCCTAAATTTAGCACGCGTTCAGAGATAGTATCTTCAATATTCTCAGATAGCCTTCCTAGCTATTGAATCCATACATAACATAACGGTTGAGCACTCCTTTGGCTGTGCTAAATATAGCTAATTTCGACCAGATATTAACTGCTAACACTTCTCAGAATCTTACCTACTTGGAATTGCTGATGGTATATGTCACTGATCTTAACCTCATGATTAATGAGTAAGTCTTCAGGACTATTATGTATCTTTCTTACTCTGCAGCTATTGCGTAGGCTCAAATAGCACCTTTTGTCGCCGATCATCGACGCAGCTGTCAATCACACTTAGGTTGTCTCTGTAGCTGTCCACTCCACCATGATGGTCATTATCACGCTTCTGTTGATACCGGTTTCCATGTTGCTGAAGAGAAGGTTGGAGATGCATGAGAAGATATATGATTTGCTCGTTTCGATAGATGTGTAGCAAGTACGACGTTAAATTAAATCTTTGGACTATATCTGTAATATCTTGAGAAATTATAAGGAATCAAACGAAATCATGAAGACTAATGTGCTTGGCTACTAAAACAACATCATTCACCCCAGAGGATCCCAGAAGCGAGCATCAGCCGACAACTAAATGGTACTTGGCCTTTAGAAATACGATAAGTCACTCTAAGATGAAATCAACTTCAGCAAATGTGTCCAAAATGAATCCCTATCAGACTGTAGAGAAAGTTTTCAGAGAAAAAAGACCACCGAGATACGAGGAACTGTGCTTGGGATGATAAAGTAGAATTACCTGACCACACAAGTCTAGAGAGGCAGTAATATAAGAAAAAGATCAGGAGAGTTGGACTTGACTGGATCTATGCTAGACCCTACAAAAAAGCTACTCAAGGACCACTGGATACTTTATTTAATTTCTCTGTCTTTTTTGGCGATCCTAGGCTTCAGTCTCCGCCTCCAGATGCAGTTCAACTCCAGTTATCTTCGTGGCAAAGATGAGCTTCTCAACACTTACAACGACCAAATCCTCTTCGAGCAGTATCTCCTCACATCGAAGGTGCTTCTCATCGAGGGCACAACCTTTATGGCCCAATACTTCGGCGTTCCTGATGCCATCTACATCATCGTTCCTATGTTGCAGTCCAATCCCAACTACAACTACTACGATAACATGCAAATCTACGCTGACATCATCCCCAAATGCAATTCCGATTCTCCTCTTTCTGCGGGGTTCGTAGAAAAGTATTGCCAGTTCAGCTACTCGGAGGTGGTGCTGAAGGGACAGTTCGGAGCCATCTTCAAGGAGCTGGTGGAGCTGCGCTACCTCCTCGACAAGAACAGGGAGGTGGGGAGCCTGAACGTCACGTCCCTGGAGCAGAACATTGCCGAGAAGGTGTACTACCTGGAGAGCTTGAACCTCCGCTTGGAAGAGCTGGTCCTCCTGAAGGTCCAGCTGCTCTTCGACGCCCTCGTGCATCTAGGGAAGGACTACCAGCAGATGAAGCTGCTGCTGGTGGTGGCGAGCGTCGTCTGGGGAGGGGCCTGCTGCCTGTGGGGGTTCGGAGTTGTGCTTGGGATGAAAGGGATTACTTCAGGGAGGTCTTCATGATTACGTTCCTGAATAGCGAAATGATAGTGGGAAATAAGAGAGTGGAGAGCTTCCTGGAGCTCATCGCCAGCAACAATACTACCTGATATCAAATTATTTATGAAAGATACATCATAGCATGCTATTAGATGAGACTCCCAGGAATTATTCATCATATGATTATTTGGAGATTTGAACGATAATGATGGATTGGTCAAGGATATATTTTTGTCTTTGGATGCAAAAAAATAGAAAAGATTATGTTCTTATTGAAAGATATTGCAAAATAATCGGTCAAAAGCAAGAAATTAAGTATAACTGGTGGATGGATATCCATAAAAATATATCTTTTGTTTCCTTTCATCGAACCATTACAAAAATATGTCATATTTATTTTCCTTTCAAAGCGTGCATCTATTTTTGGTGCTTCATATCTTATAAATCTATGTGCTGGTTGATGGACTAATTTGGTTGCTATTTCCTATTAATGATCATTGATTTGGGACCTATTATAATAATAAATGACTGAGAAGCCAACAGCATAACCCTTTACAATTTAAGATGGTCTTGTCCGAATCTCACTTGAAAGTTCTGCAAAGGATGATCAAAGTGAAGCGGACGGACAACCTTTATCGTACAATTGAACTATACTTAGAAATTAATAATAGTAGCAAACAGCTACTATAACAAATAACTTAACTGAATAGGCCGCCAGAGGGTAATTCGAGACTAATTAGGTGATCAGCGCTCAACATTTCCCTTCAAGTATTATTTTAAGACCAAATTGATGAAATAAATCATTGGGATAATCGCACATACAGGAATCAACAAGCTCAATATGAAGATTCCATCAGACTTTGCCAGGTCTATCATTAAAATGAAGGAAAAGCTTCCCGATGACGAATGTGGAGAAATCTTTAAGAAGATATAAGACCTTTTGAAGTAAACCATTCCTGACAAATTGATGACAAGGATCAGCAATTCGATGAGATGTGTGTTTGAGGGCGATAATGAATCAGCCCTAATCGCTATTGGCGCTCGAAAATTGGAAAGATTAAGAGGGATTTGAATCTAAACGCCCATAAAAGAGCCCAAGTTAGACGAAATTGATCCATACAGACAAATAAATCAATAAAACACTTTGATCTTTGTGTTTTTATACTATCTTTTATTCTTTGCTATACAACTCAAAATTGGAGACAATTGACTTTGATTCATCAAATATTACGTCAAAAACTTCCATAATATGGAAATCTACTTTTCTTTTGAGTAAGGATGAATGAGCCCAACCAACTTCACCAGTCCTTCGGTTTAGATAAATTATTGAAGCTGAGATCTTGAAAACCTGAATTTAAGTGGTCTCGAAGGGAATGCAAAGCTACTAATTGTTATTAAATGTAATAATTATGCC
This sequence comes from Nymphaea colorata, assembly GCF_008831285.2. NCBI lineage: Eukaryota > Viridiplantae > Streptophyta > Magnoliopsida > Nymphaeales > Nymphaeaceae > Nymphaea > Nymphaea colorata. The sequence goes on from NW_022204991.1 coordinate 6,105, forward strand.
TAAAATTCATAAAAAAGTTAATATTCTGCGTAATTATTAGGTTTTTATGATATTAACTTTAATGATGACAGCTTCAAGAAAGCAAATTGGTTATAATATCATATGCATTAAAATAAATAAGAAAAATAAGCTTTTGATCAATTATAATTTGCCGAGTAACACAATCACCTCATATCTAAATAATCCTCAAGTGAAGACACCGAGCACAAGCGGGAATATCTAAATTTCATGAAAATAGTGCGGTTGATTCCCAAATAAGAACTAAGGACCATCCTCTAGAGAAGATTTTCAAATACTCTGAAGAAACTTACTAGTAGTCTTTAGAATTCAGGTCACATCATGCATTCACAACTATGAGATCATGGATATAGTTGTAAGTTATGCATACTTCACGGGAGGATTAACCATCCTGAATGTTGATGCTGAGAGCTGGATTCACGCAGAATGTAAATCCTCTTCAGGAGGGTACGGTCATATCTATAAAATTGTATACAAGGGAAAAAATACGCTCTAAAGTACTTATCCTTTACTGAAAATAACTTCCAAACCATTTTAGTGATGCTATAGTAGAGTATTTTCTCCTTAAAATTGCCTCAAATTTAGAAGCCGGTCCTTCAATGGATGCCCCTTTTGGCTTCGATATGATTATCTACAGAAACTGCATTGAATTCGTTATGGAATTTTGCAAATATATTCCAAGCCAAAACATCTAAAGAGATCTCAAAGTTGCATTACACAAGCTTCATAGTCTTCGATTCATCCACTATGACATAAAACCTTAAAATATCAACTATAGCTGGCATATGGGAGATTTGGCTTTATTGATTTTGGTCTTTCCAAGATTATTAGATAAGATTTAGGGAAAAAGACATTGAGTCGTTTTAGAGGTTCTCTCATATATTGTAGCAGCGAAATGGAGGCAGTTTACTTCTAGAGTAAGTCCAAGATGGTTGATTTGTACTACAATGATGCTGAGTGCCTCAGAAAATCCTTGGCTTACTTTGAGTAGTGTCTTCAGCTTTACGATATTGATAGCTAGTTCTCTGAGGGTTCAATTGAAATGACTGGAAAGTATGAGTTGATGGCCTTTAAGTATAAAATCTACAAAGCCTCTCAAGGGATAAAACACATAAAAAACATGTAGTAGATCATGAGTAGATAAGTATACCATATAACTCAATGAATTTATCAGCTGTTTGCCCTCAGGAGCTGATCTTTTAGTTCAATTTCATCATATATTTTGGAGAAAAGGAGATAGATAGAAAAGATATGCTTCACCAATCAAAAAAAATCTTAAATAAGAGGAGTTAACACATGAGAGCTAAATTAGAAAACTCAAGGTTTGTTTCAATCAGCTAAGATCGCTGAGCTCTCAAAGCATCAGCTTCATTAATCTAGCCTGTGGCGGCATTTCGGAGCATAAAATCGTATTTGAAATCGAAACTACAAGGCGTTTTTCTAAAGAAATCTACTATTCGAAGGTCTTAGATGTCATAAGTATAGAAGGAAACAATTTCTCCATGATTCTTAAGATAAAAATAGCTCGATTGTTTGTCAAATTTGATATTAAACATATTGAATAATAAAAAATCTGCCCAATAAAAGCAACTCTCTAGTTTCTCTTGAGATATTGTTTGACCATTCCAACCAGCAAGTATTCAATCATGATCCTTCACAAGTTGCTGAGCTCAATCTTTTTTTTTAAGCACTTACCCAACAGGAAGCAATCAAAACATTTGAAGATTTTTTAAAGGAAAAATGCTAACTGGCTAGTAAATTCAGGCTTATCTTTAAGTTTCTCACAGCTATCAAATGGGTGGAATAAAGATATACAAGCATTTATCATTTTTCCTCGCTGGAAAATACTCTTTGGAGAAGAGCAAAACATATCTTTAGTCTTTTTCCCTCGATAAAATGAAAGATTTGGAACGGACTTATCACAATATTATTGTCCAACTAGAAACCCGATGGGTGCCACTCCCTCTTCGGTCGGGAAAGAGCGAAGGCCAAAATATAGAGACTCATCCGCGAGGCCAACAGCTCCAACGTCTACGAGCTGCAGTACGCATACGCGCTGGGCTACGACAAGCACTACCAGAAGGTGGCGGAAGAAATCAACGCAATCCTCAAGCTCAAGCTGCAGTTCTGGGGAGAAGTCAACAGGGAAGTCTCGGTGGTGCTGAAGGGACAGTTCGGAGCCATCTTCAAGGAGCTGGTGGAGCTGCGCTACCTCCTCGACAAGAACAGGGAGGCGGGGAGCCTCAACGTCACGTCCCTGGAGCAGAACATCGCCGAGAAGGTGTACTACCTGGAGAGCTTGAACCTCCGCTTGGAAGAGCTGGTCCTCCTGAAGGTCCAGCTGCTCTTCGACGCCCTCGTGCATCTAGAGGAGGACTACCAGCAGATGAAGCTGCTGCTGGTAGTGGCGAGCGTCGTCTGGGGAGGGGCCTGCTGCCTGTGGGGGTTCGGAGTTGTGCTTGGGATGAAAGGGGAGTACTTTAGGGAGGTCTTCATGATTACATTCCTGAATAGCGAAATGATAGTGGGAAATAAGAGAGTGGAGAGCTTCCTGGAGCTCAGCAGTACTGCCTGATATCAAATTTTTTATGAATGATACGATCATACCTATATCATTAGATGGGATTCCCAGAGGAATTATTCATCTTATGTGGATGTGGAGATTTGAATGATATTGATCACACCACAAAGATATCTTAATGGAAACTGTTGCAACGGTTTTAAAAATGTTTTCCGAATGCAAATCAAGCAAAAGAAGCAAGACTGGACATCATATGAAGATTGAGAGCTATCAAGATATTATTTCCATGTGGAAAGTTGTCTTCCTTAAATGATTATGATGAAATAAAACAGCAGATAAACTTCATTTGATGCGTACATTGTTTTGAAAATATTGAAAAGCCATCTAATTGATATATGATCCAATGTGTGCCTACTAGTACTTTTTTCTTTGGTTTGATGCTAATTATAATTATAAAATGTAAGGGGACAGGGCAGCCAGACAGCCAGCGCACGTAAGTTAATTTTAATTTTAGAATACTCAACAATCTGAAATCTCCTAGCCTGATGATGCCTTTTATGTCTTTCGCGGTGAACTCATTTTCAATAATACATTTGGATCTTCTGACCCTTTGGGAAGTGAAGATCCAAATGGATTGTTGACAATGGGGTTAAAGTAAACAAAGTAAGCTTGAATATCATTTAGAATGGTCGAGCAGTAAAAATAGCTGCTGCGACATTCCTTCAAAAACTAACTTGAGATTCCAACTTCCCTATAAGGACAAAATAAAAAATGAAGTTCAGAGATCATTTTCCCTCGGAGATTCATACGAAATTTTCAGGAACTTTAACGAAACCTGATTATGGAATTTTTGATGAGCCGAAACACAAGATATAAAACCCCAAAGATTTCGTATTATTCTTATCAAGGATTAAATATCGGCTCAGAGAGAAAAAAAAGAAGATGCCTTTAGCGAAATTTTCGATATATTGCGCGAATCTATTGGGCCATAAGATAGTGAGTTAGTCTAAAGCATTGAGATATTATTCTTTGCTTCTATAAAGATAACCAATCGAACAGAGAGAAGGAATTCTAACAGGCTCTCAAAAAATTGAATGTGAAGGATTACAAAGGTGTAATGAGGCTCATCAAGCTCAACAATAGACCCCCAACAATGATGAATCAACGTAAATACCTCCAATTTCGATTCTTTTTTGATTTTTAATGGATTTATACTATCTTTATTCTGGCAGATAGAAGTTAGTTACTTGATCAAATGATAATTTCTCATACATCTGTCTAGAGATCTAATCTTAGAACTTGTATTATGTCTATAAGTACCTTCTTGGCAGGAACTAAGATGAAGAGTTGATCAGAATTGTCGAGTTTTCAGTTAATTTTATGGCTAAAAATTCGGTTAAGCCCGACATTACGACTTTTTATAACGCTGTTTTATCAATAATCGGAGAGCTTCCTCGAAATTCAACTGCTTGGAAATTTTACGAGAGTCACGAAAGCGTCATAATTCACTTCAAAAAGCAGCAATTTCGTCCCTATATTGGTTTTACTTTTCCATCCTTCAGTTGGGCAACTGCAAAAGGACAAGACATCGGCATCATTGACAAGAGAGCTGAATCGATCAACTCCCTCAGCTATTGGTGCAGGCAAGTGGTTAAAAGTAACTACGAAAGTATATTCCTTTTTCACCTCAAGCCTTCTTCTCAGCGGAAGGAAAGATATTTACATGCGCAGAGGTGCAAGCATATGCATTTGTCCGAGCCGGCCTATTATTAATTTGTTTCTGCACTTAAGAAGACACGGAGGAACCCTGCTCTTGATAAAAGATCACGAAAAAGAATGTAGAATTCTCTGAGAAAATATTATGATAATTCCTACGGAACAGATTATAAAAGCGGATAACAGTGATAAAAGGCTAAAAATGTCATGCAAGAGATTGTTTTTATTGAACTTTTATTATTAGTTTCTGGATTTTTCAGTGCTGATAAGCAAAAAGACTATATATGATTAAATTGATTTGAAAGATGTTTTTTAGATAATAATCGTATGAGAATGCTGTGCCTTTTTCTTTTCTTCTTGATTGGGCCGATCTTATATGGCTAGTTAGATATGCAGTAGGATAAAGCATCCATTGAGCAAAAAATACTGTAATAATGATAGAAGAGGATCAATAAAATAATATTTCGTTATCATTTTAATAAATAAACTCCCGAGAATAATCAAGATCGATTGTTGGATCCTAATTTATTGCCAATATAAAATTATCATATATTTACAAATAATTCTATCAAATTTGTGAATAATAAGAAATATAAACCCTTCTACATCATTTTTCCATCAATACTTTTAAAAATTTGGACTTGTTTCTTGCTTAAAAATAAAACATTAGTGATCTAACTGTGGAGTATTTTTCCCTGCGTTCAAGCTGAGATTAACTGCTCATAGAATTTGATCTTAAAATTTAAAATCTGCTATTGGGATGGCAATTTCAAATCGCTCGATCATCCTGTCTCGAGTAAGATAACGGCTCGGCTAATTCCTCATAAAGGAAGCTACTCATCCTCCGCTCCTTTACTTTCTCGTATTCTTTTACCTCCACTACTCTTTCGAGACTCCTCCTGATTCCTTCAGTTTTCTTCTCTTTATCATCGCAGTGGTCATGGTTATGGTCTGCAATTATAACTTTGTCTTCACACTTGCACCCTTTTTGAAGGCTTCACCCATAGCTTCAATCCCTATGCTCGCAATCTCTTTATTTTCATGCAACGAAAAATGGAAATTGCACCTTTTTCTCTTCTCTATTGGAGATCAAGCCTTCGATCCCTATGGTCGATAATATTTCTTCGCTTTATTCTCACTCCTTATATGTTTTTAAATTTATCGGTCTCTAGTTTTCAGGACTATACGAGATAACGTTCAATATTTTGTGGGAATGGCCACAATATCATCAGCATATTCAATCTCCATCATGGATTCTAATTTCAGCATTGGCATCAGCCGATTGGTTTTTATCACTTTGGTTGTCGTTATCTCCTCCTTGGCCTATTCTTTCATACAACATAGGCTCGAAAGGCTGAGGATGGCTAATCCTGATAACATTAGCTCTTCTAGAATGATGGCCCACTACCTAAAATTGATGTAAGAAAAAACAAAGGATCCTTACTTTTGAAAACCATAATTCTGTTTCACTCCAAGAAGTGCCAAAAGATATTTTGTTTCTGTCACATACGGGAGTTTCGGGTAAAACCGAGTACCTGATGAGACAACTCTATGAAAACGCGCTCGAGAGGTTTCCTCAGGATTCGGACAGCCTCCTATACGAGTTTTACGTTGATTTCTGCTGAAGAACGAACAGGAAATCAACGCCCTCCACTTCCTCACCAACTGGAAACCCGATGGGTACCACTCCCTCTTCGGCGGGAAAGAGCGAAGGCCAAATATAGAGACTCATCCGCGAGGCCAACAGCTCCAACGTCTACGAACTGCAGTACGCATACGCGCTGGACTACGACAAGCACTACCAGAAGGTGGCGGAAGAAATCAACGCAATCCTCAAGCTCAAGCTGCAGTTCTGGGGAGAAGTCAACAGGGAAGTCTCCAGAGTGGCCAGAATGCAGAAGCTGGGAGACTAGATCATTTCCCGGATGTACGGGCTGAACCAGTTCTACAACGCAACGATAAGCGGTACGAGAAGAGCGTCTACCTGTTCGACACGACGGCGCTCTACGCGATGTACATGCTGTCGACCACCAACTTCAAAGAGTACGCCGAACTCATCATCAAAAACACCGCCAAACTCCTCGAGGAAGTCTACGTCTTCGAGAACTCCGCCGCGGAGACCTACGCCATCCGCACGGTGGTCCGCAGGGAGCAGAGCAGCTGCATCCCCCACCCCAGGGACAGCCTCAGGCCCCTCAACTACATCAGCACCGTGAGCCCTTGCGGAGGCCCACGACGATACCTGCTGCAAGCTCATCATCGACGCGGCCAGCAGCGGCCTCTGCAGCCTGCTCTCCATCCGGCGGAGCGAGCTCATCGGGAAGGAACTCAACAGCATCATCCCCGACGGCTACAAGGAAGTGCACAACGTCCGGCTCTCCTACCTGCTCGACTTCGGCAACGAGTCCCTCAAGGAAATCGTGCCCTCGAAGGTGATGCACAAGGAGCTGAAGCTGCCGATCAAGGGCGCGAACGGGAAGCTGGCGATGGGGTTCGTGTGCATAAAGTTCGTGGTGGACCTGGCGGAGGGACTCACCTTCGTCTCGGTGGTGAAGCTGGCCCGCGACAGGAGCAGCCACGTGCTCATGGACTTCAGGGGAAGGGTCACTGAGAGCGAGGAGGGCTTCAACAAGGACATCATCGGCCACAGCGAAATCCAGAAGTACCTGTAAAGGCTGCGGCTGTCCTGGGAGGAGGAGATGGTGATCCCCGAGGAGAAGTTCAGCGTGATGATCAACACCGCCAACTACAGCATCACCATCAGCTCGCCCCTCCTCGGCCTCTTCCTCGAAAGGAAAACCTCAAGGAAAAGTGTCCCCCCATCCACCTCGAAATCGTCAACGAGGAAAGCAACAGGAACAAGACGGCCGAGAACGACAAGTACAACAAGGTGGGCAGGCAGATCAAGCACATGGAGAGGGCCATTTACACCTACGACGCGGAATCATCCACCAACAGCTCCAAGGGCGGCACCACAGCGTCTCCATCATCTCTAGCTTTTCATAAGGGAACTCAACGCCCCTTTATCGCTTCCTCCAGCTGGCTTCCTGCCACAATCCTCAGCTGCGTCCTCTCCAACCTCGGCGCTTACTTCGTCACAAACTATCGTGGGACGTCACATCCCACAGCACAATCCCATCAACGACATATGAACCTCTATGCTCTGGAGATGTTGACAGTCAAACAATGAGTATTTATGGGGATGAGCTTGTCTTTGTTCAAACAGGAGGACTTATTAACAAAACTAGAGTAAACCAATACTTTGGTTCTGAAAGCTATGAATTAAGTTTGATCAAGACTATTTTATAAATGTAGTCTGCCTTTAAAGACAGTATAAGAAATTGCCTCTAGAGCCCTTCTAAACTTTTGGAGCCAATTATTAGATAAAGATTTGGGTCATAATTAGATATATCGTCTCCTATCTCTGCAGACAAGGTGACGATTAACTTATCCTATTCTCAAAAATTAACCCTATTAGAATTGAGCATGATCTATGCAACAGATATAAACCTTATGGCCCATTTTAAGCTTGACGGCCAGATTTTTATCTTTACCTACACTACACCTGTAAAACAGGCACAAAATTTCCCTAAATACCATCGGTCATCGATTCAGATGTGCTTCAAACGTAAAGGTATCGATAGCTGTGCACGTGAGCTGATGGTCCTGATTGCGCTCATACTGATTCCCTCCTTCTTCCTTCTGAGGAAAGACTCGCCCTGCACGAAAAGATCTTCGACCTGCTGGTCTCGATCGACCCCGACCAGGTGGAGTGCGAGATTAAGTCGCTGGACTACATCTGCAACATCCTGCGGAACTACAAGGAGTCCAACAGGATCATGAAGACGAACATGCTCGACTACCACGAGAACACCCTCCACCCCAGGGGCTCCCGCAGGTCCTCCTCCGACAACGAAATGGTCATCGGTCTCGAGAAGTACGATACCTCCAACGACCACCGCGACTCCACCGTCAGAAGCGGTCCTACTACACCTCAAACTTCACCGAAAACTCATCCCGCATGGAAAGCACAGTTTCAAAAAGGACCTTCAACCGGCGCACATCGATTCCACAACATCGTGGGCATCATAAGGACAACTTCATCTAAACGCAACCCTAGAATTTTACAGTAAACGGAAACGATCGGGAGAGCTGGACATGGCTGATCCATCTTGGACCCTTAGAAGAAGTTGCTGAAGGATCATTGCATCCTCTACATCGTCTCCTTTCCTTCCTCCTGATCTCGGCATAAGTTTGCACTTTCAACTTTAGTTCAACTCCAGCTATTTACGTGGAAAGGATGAGCTTTTCAAGACCTACAGCGATCAGATCTTATTTTAGAGAGCTCTTCTGACTTCAAAGACTATTCTTATGAAGGGAACAACCTATTTTGCTACTTATTTTGCAGTCCCGTCTGCTTTGCCTCGTCTTGTTACATTCCTCGAGTCAGTGCCAACTTATAGTTATTATGACGATTTGCAAATCTACTCTTAGATGAACCGCAACTGCTCAAAAGATACCAATATTTCTGCTACTTTTACAGCCAAATATTGCCAATACGACTACTCTTAGGTGATCCTGAAGGGCTAGTTTGGAGCTATTCTCAAGGATCTCAGCTAAATACGATATCTGATGGACACCGTACCTGGATATACTGCTAAGCCCATGTAAATCTTAAAGAATATCTTCTAAAAGTTATTCTATCTACAAAGCCTCAACCTTCGCTTAGAAGAACTTGTACTAAAAAAGGTTGCAATCCTGTTTGATTCTCTAGTCCACTTGGGGAAGGATTACGGGAGTAGAAAGATGCTGATACTGGTGGTGAGCATTTTGTGGGGGTTGGTGTGCTGCGTGTGCGGTTTCTGTGATTTGGAAGATGAAGAGGGAGTACTTCCGGGAAGTGTACATGATCACCTTCCTCAACAGCGAAATGATCACCAAGAACAAGCGGGTCGAGAGCTTCCTCGACCTCATCGCCAAAAACACCTCCAACTGATCAACAAAACGGACCATTTTCATGATAATAATAATGTCTATGCTTAAGGATTAGCTAAAGCCATTGCAGTAGTAATGCTTAATAACCTCGGCTTGCTTGGTTATGGGCTCTTTTATTTCTTTAGTAAAATCTCTTTTATCTTTTGAATTTGATTCTTGATGAATAATATCCAAAATTTCAAAAACTTTGTCAAAATTTATCTTTAATATCAAACCATGAAAACATCATCTTCCGTTCAACAGCACTTTTCATTCTATATTGACTTTCTGATTGTTATTTTACCACTATTTTAGGTTTTTTATTAACAAGGCTAACTAAAAGATAATTAAGCATCATTCAATTTGAATCTTTCTGTTTTAAGCATAATCTTACTGACGAAAAGTGAATTCAATATTCATCATAGAAATCGTGCTGGTTCGAATAATTGATCAATCTGTATCAAATCAGGCCAATTACTAATAATTTCATTCATATGTATAAAGAGCAAGTTAAATAATAGTGATAGCTCTTTATTGCTATTAACTCCTAAGATAAGTAAAAAATCCAAAATAAATTTGAAATTTTCCATAAGAGATATTTATTAAAAAGGTACAACAAAGATTATATTGGTCGAAAGAAAAGCAATATTCATGTATTTCAGCATTTTTTCATCATAAATCATCTAGTTAAGGGTTTTCGCTAACCTTAAAACAAATCATCAAGAATCACAAAATGATCAGTAAATCAACTCATATTCTATGTTTAAAAACAGAATTTATTCTAAAACTTAAGTTCGTCCTGAGATGCAATTCACGTATCGTTCTTTAATCACATCAAATAAGAAAAGGCTCAGTTCCTTCCTATCAAACGAGAGCACCCATCCTCCACTCTTATATTTTCTCGTTTTCTTCTATCTTCATTACTCGTTCGAGACTCCTCCTGAGTCCTTCAGCCTCCTTCTCTTTATTATAGCAGTAGTCATAGCATTGGTCTGCAATTACAACTTGTCTTCACCCTTGCACCCTTTCTGAAGGCTTCACCGATACTGTCAGTTCCTATGCTCGCAATTTCTCTGTTCTTCTGCAACTAAAAATGGAAAGTATACCTTTTTCTCTTGGCTATTGGTGATGAAGCATTTGGCCCTCCTGCTCAATAATACTTTTAGCATTTTTTCACTTTTATATGTTTTTAAATTTATCGGTCTCTGATCTTCAGATCGATCGCTGACAATGTGAGCTATTTTGTGGGCATGATTACCGTATCTTCATCTACTGGATCTCTATCATGAACTCTAATTTCAAAGATTAATACGTGGATATTTTCACTTTGGTCATCGTCATATCCTCGTTGGGCTTTTCACTCATCAGAACCGAATCGAAAGGTTAAAGAAGCTAATCCGGATAACATTAGCTCTTCTAGAATGATGGCCCACTACCTAAAATTGATGTAAGAAAAAACAAAGGATCCCTTACTTTTGAAAACCATAATTCTGTTTCACTCCAAGAAGTGCCAAAAGATATTTTGTTTCTGTCACATACGGGAGTTTTCGGGTAAACCGAGTACCTGATGAGACAACTCTATGAAAACGCCTCGAGAGGTTCCTCAGGATTCGGACAGCCTCCTATACGAGTTTTACGTCGATTTTCTGCTGAAGAACGAACAGGAAATCAACGCCCTCCACTTCCTCACCAACTGGAAACCCGATGGGTACCACTCCCTCTTCGGACGGGAAAGAGCGAAGGCCAAATATAGAGACTCATCCGCGAGGCCAACAGCTCCAACGTCTACGAACTGCAGTACGCATACGCGCTGGACTACGACAAGCACTACCAGAAGGTGGCGGAAGAAATCAACGCAATCCTCAAGCTGAAGCTGCAGTTCTGGGGAGAAGTCAACAGGGAAGTCTCCAGAGTGGCCAGGATGCAGAAGCTGGGAGACTAGATCATTTCCCGGATGTACGGGCTGAACCAGTTCTACAACGCAACGATAAGCGGTACGAGAAGAGCGTCTACCTGTTCGACACGACGGCGCTCTACGCGATGTACATGCTGTCGACCACCAACTTCAAAGAGTACGCCGAACTCATCATCAAAAACACCGCCAAACTCCTCGAGGAAGTCTACGTCTTCGAGAACTCCGCCGCGGAGACCTACGCCATCCGCACGGTGGTCCGCAGGGAGCAGAGCAGCTGCATCCCCCACCCCAGGGACAGCCTCAGGCCCCTCAACTACATCAGCACCGTGAGCTCCTTCGCGGAGGCCCACGACGAGACCTGCTGCAAGCTCATCATCGACGCGGCCAGCAGCGGCCTCTGCAGCCTGCTCTCCATCCGGCGGAGCGAGCTCATCGGGAAGGAACTCAACAGCATCATCCCCGACGGCTACAAGGAAGTGCACAACGTCCGGCTCTCCTACCTGCTCGACTTCGGCAACGAGTCCCTCAAGGAAATCGTGCCCTCGAAGGTGATGCACAAGGAGCTGAAGCTGCCGATCAAGGGCGCGAACGGGAAGCTGGCGATGGGGTTCGTGTGCATAAAGTTCGTGGTGGACCTGGCGGAGGGACTCACCTTCGTCTCGGTGGTGAAGCTGGCCCGCGACAGGAGCAGCCACGTGCTCATGGACTTCAGGGGAAGGGTCACTGAGAGCGAGGAGGGCTTCAACAAGGACATCATCGGCCACAGCGAAATCCAGAAGTACCTGTAACGGCTGCGGCTGTCCTGGGAGGAGGAGATGGTGATCCCCGAGGAGAAGTTCAGCGTGATGATCAACACCGCCAACTACAGCATCACCATCAGCTCGCCCCTCCTCGGCCTCTTCCTCGAAAAGGAAAACCTCAAGGAAAAGTGTCCCCCCATCCACCTCGAAATCGTCAACGAGGAAAGCAACAGGAACAAGACGGCCGAGAACGACAAGTACAACAAGGTGGGCAGGCAGATCAAGCACATGGAGAGGGCCATTTACACCTACGACGCGAATCATCCACCAACAGCTCCAAGGGCGGCACCACAGCGTCTCCATCATCTCTAGCTTTTCATAAGGGAACTCAACGCCCTTTATCGCTTCCTGCAGCTGGCCTTCCTGGCCACTATCCTCAGCTGCGTCCTCTCCAACCTCGGCGCCTACTTCGTCACATAACTATCGTGGGACGTCACATCCCCACACACAATCCCATCAACGATACTATGAACTCTACGCTCTGGAGATGTTGACAGTCAAGACACTATAATTCTGGAGATAGATTATGTACTCTCAGCTGGGGACTTCTAACAAACCAGAGTTAGTCAATATTTGGTCTGAAAGTTATGACAAAGTTTGTTCAATAACATCTTTATTTATTCTGCTTTAAGGATAGTATAAGAATATTCTCGCTACTCCTTCTAAACTCTTAGACCAATATTAGGGAAAATTTCGCTGCCTATGTATGAGCGTTCCTTCTCTGTAGTTAGAGGTAGTCAACTTGATATACCAAAATACCTTATTAGAATTGAGCATGCTTGCAACAGATATGAACCTAATGAGCCGTCTTCAGTCGAGACAATATATCTTCTTACTACACAGGTACCACCTAAGGTCCAAGTTTTCTATTTACACACTCATCGATTGATGTGCTTCAAACGTAAAAGGTATCGATAGCGGTGCACGTGAGCCTGATGGTCCTGATTGCGCTCATACTGATTCCCTCCTTCTTCCTTCTGAGGAAGAGACTCGCCCTGCACGAAAAGATCTTCGACCTGCTGGTCTCGATCGACCCCGACCAGGTGGAGTGCGAGGTTAAGTCGCTGGACTACATCTGCAACATCCTGCGGAACTACAAGGAGTCCAACAGGATCATGAAGATGAACATGCTCGACTACCACGAGAACACCCTCCACCCCAGGGGCTCCCGCAGGTCCTCCTCCGACAACGAAATGGTCATCGGCCTCGAGAAGTACGACACCTCCAACGACCACCGCGACTCCACCGTCCAGAAGCGGTCCTACTTACACCTCAACTTCACCGAAAACTCATCCGCATGAAGCACAGTTTCAAAAGGACCTTCAACCGGCGGACGTCGGAGTTCCACAACATCGTGGGCATCATTAAGGACAACTTCATCTAAACGCAACCCTAGAAATTTTACAGTAAACGAAAGCGGTCGGTGAGCTGGACATGACTGATCCATACTTGATCCTTCCAGAAGCTGCTGAAGGACCATTGCATCCTCTACATCGTCTCCTTTCCTTCCTCCTGATCCTCGGCATCAGTCTGCACTTTCAACTTTAGTTCAACTCCAGCTATTTACGTGGAAAGGATGACTTTAAGACATACGGGATCAGATTTATCTTAGAGATCTTCTAGCTTCAAAGGTAATGTTATGGAGGGATCAACCTCTTTTCTAAATTCTTTGGCGTTCCAAGTGCTTTGCTTACTTGCAAACTGTAATTCATTTCCCACTTACAGTTACTACGATAATCTACAGATTTACTCTTAGATAAACCGCAATTGCTCCAAAATACCACTCTTCCTCCACATATGCTGCCAAATATTGCCAGTATGACTACTCTTAGGTGATCCTGAAGGGCCAGTTTGGAGCTCTCTACAAGGAACTTAACTAGCTTAGGTATCTGATGGACAACTAGCCTAGTTATACGCTAAATCTATTAATCTTCAGAACATCATCGAAAAATGCTTTATCTGGAAAGTGTAAACCCCGCTTGAGAACTTGTACTAAAAAAGGTTGCAATCTGTTTGATTATCTAGTCCACTGGGAAGGATTACGGGAGTAGAAGATGCTGATACTGGTGGTGAGCATTTTGTGGGGGTTGGTGTGCTGCTTGTGCGGTTTGCGGTGATTTGGAAGATGAAGAGGGAGTACTTCCGGGAAGTGTACATGATCACCTTCCTCAACAGCGAAATGATCACCAAGAACAAGCGGGTCGAGAGCTTCCTCGACCTCATCGCCAAAAACACCTCCAACTGATCCAACAACAACGACCATTTTCATGATAATAATAATGTCTATGCTTAAGGATTAGCTAAAGCCATTGCAGTAGTAATGCTTAATAACCTCGGCTTGCTTGGTTATGGGCTCTTTTATTTCTTTAGTAAAATCTCTTTTTTATCTTTTGAATTTGATTCCGTGATGAAATTATCATCAAAATTTTCAAAAACTTTCGTCGAAATTTGATCATTTGAATATGGCAAGACTCATGAAAGCATCATCCTTCACTTTAATCTGCACATTTTTATTCTATATTGTTTCTATAATGGCTAATTCTAGTACTATGTTAGGTTTTTTATCTACTTTTCACTCGCTAACTTAAAAGCCAATTCAGCTTAATTCAGTTTGAATGATTATGTTTCAGGCATAATCTTATCCTCAAAGAGTATATTCAATATCACTATAGCAATAGAAATCGTTCTCGTCCCAATAGCTGGCCATCAGTATCAAAGCCAATAGTTGAAGTAATATGAGTCATCCTTATGGTTATAAAGAGCAAGTTAAATGATATTCCTATCCCTTTACTGCTTATGAACTCCTAAGAGTAAGTAAAATGGACTGTTAGATAAATTTCGAATTTTGGACCAGGGAGTATTTATTCAAAAGCGACAGAAGCGATAATCTAGTTCGTGATAAAAAGATAATATTGATCTTTTTTCAGTTATTTTTTATCGTAAGTACTCTAATTTTAGGGTTTTCGCTTGTTTAAAAATAAACAAATCATCAAACGTCTTAAACAGAACTGTGAATAGTTTCACCGACTTACGATCTAAGTTTATAAAAGAATTTGATTCTAAAATTTAAAAACTGCTCGTGAGATGCCATAAACTTATCGAACTTTAATCATAACAAAAATAAGGCAAAGACTCAATTCCTTCCTCTTAAAGTAGAGTGCTCACCCTCCACTCTTATATTTTCTCATTTTCTATTACCTTCATTACTCTTTCGAGACTCCTCCTGAGTCCTTCAGCCTCCTTCTCTTTATTATAGCAGTAGTCATAGCATTGGTATGCAATTACAACTTTGTCTTCACCCTTGCACCCTTTCTGAAGGCTTCACCGATACTGTCAGTTCCTATGCTCGCAATTTCTCTGTTCTTCTGCAACTAAAAATGGAAAGTATACCTTTTTCTCTTGGCTATTGGTGATGAAGCATTTGGCCCTCCTGCTCAATAATACTTCTTGGCCTTATTTCCACTTTTGATATGTTTTTAAATTTATCGGGCTCTGATCTTCAGATCGATCGCTGACAATGTGAGCTATTTTGTGGGCATGATTACCGTATCTTCCATCTACTGGATCTCTATCTTAAACTCTAATTTCAACATAGGAGTCAATACGTGGATATTTTCCACTTTGGTCATCGTCATATCCTCGTTGGGCTTTTCACTCATCAGGAACCGAATCGAAAGGTTAAAAAAAGCTAACCCCGATCTTATCTACTCCTCAAGAATTATGGCCCACTACCTAAAATTGATGGAAATTTAAACGATAGACCCTTTGCTCTTAAAAACCAAAATTCTGTTTCACTCCAAGAAGTGCCAAAAGATATTTTGTTTCTGTCACATACGGGAGTTTTCGGGTAAAACCGAGTACCTGATGAGACAACTCTATGAAAACGCGCTCGAGAGGTTTCCTCAGGATTCGGACAGCCTCCTATACGAGTTTTACGTCGATTTTCTGCTGAAGAACGAACAGGAAATCAACGCCCTCCACTTCCTCACCAACTGGAAACCCGATGGGTACCACCCCCTCTTCGGACGGGAAAGAGCGAAGGCCAAAATATAGAGACTCATCCGCGAGGCCAACAGCTCCAACGTCTACGAACTGCAGTACGCATACGCGCTGGACTACGACAAGCACTACCAGAAGGTGGCCGAAGAAATCAACGCAATCCTCAAGCTGAAGCTGCGGTTCTGGGGAGAAGTCAACAGGGAAGTCTCCAGAGTGGCCAGGATGCAGAAGCTTGGAGGGTAAATCGTTGCCCGGATGTACGGACTGAACCAGTTCTACAACGCAACGATAAAGCGGTACGAGAAGAGCATCTACCTGTTCGACACGACGGCGCTCTACGCGATGTACATGCTGTCGACCACCAACTTCAAAGAGTACGCCGAACTCATCATCAAAAACACCGCCAAACTCCTCGAGGAAGTCTACGTCTTCGAGAACTCCGCCGCCGAGACCTACGCCATCCGCACGGTGGTCCGCAGGGAGCAGAGCAGCTGCATCCCCCACCCCAGGGACAGCCTCAGGCCCCTCAACTACATCAGCACCGTGAGCTCCTTCGCGGAGGCCCACGACGAGACCTGCTGCAAGCTCATCATCGACGCGGCCAGCAGCGGCCTCTGCAGTCTGCTCTCCATCCGGCGGAGCGAGCTCATCGGGAAGGAACTCAACAGCATCATCCCCGACGGCTACAAGGAAGTGCACAACGTCCGGCTCTCCTACCTGCTGGACTTCGGCAACGAGTCCCTCAAGGAAATCGTGCCCTCGAAGGTGATGCACAAGGAGCTGAAGCTGCCGATCAAGGGCGCGAACGGGAAGCTGGCGATGGGGTTCGTGTGCATAAAGTTCGTGGTGGACCTGGCGGAGGGACTCACCTTCGTCTCGGTGGTGAAGCTGGCCCACGACAGGAGCAGCCACGTGCTCATGGACTTCAGGGGAAGGGTCACTGAGAGCGAGGAGGGCTTCAACAAGGACATCATCGGCCACAGCGAAATCCAGAAGTACCTGTAACGGCTGCGGCTGTCCTGGGAGGAGGAGATGGTGATCCCCGAGGAGAAGTTCAGCGTGATGATCAACACCGCCAACTACAGCATCACCATCAGCTCGCCCCTCCTCGGCCTCTTCCTCGAAAAGGAAAACCTCAAGGAAAAGTGTCCCCCCATCCACCTCGAAATCATTAACGAAGAAACCAACAGAAACAAAACAGCTGAGAACGACAAATACAACAAGGTAGGAAGACAGATCAAGCACATGGAGAGAGCGATTTACACTTACGACGCGGAATCATCCACCAACAGCTCTAAAGGCGGCACAACAGCCGTCTCCATCATCTCCACTTTCTCATAAGGGAACTCCACTCCTTTATACCGCTTCCTGCAGCTGGCCTTCCTGGCCACTATCCTCAGCTGCGTCCTCTCCAACCTCGGCGCCTACTTCGTCACATAACTATCGTGGGATATCACACAACCCCAACACAATCCCATCAATGACACTATGAACCTCTACGCTCTGGAAATGTTGACAGTCAAAACACTAACACTTCTCGGAGACTAGATGATATACTTCCAAGCTGGAGGACTTCTTAACAAGACCCGAGTTAGTCAATACTTTGGCTTCGCAAATTATGAGCTTAGTATTGTTCAATCAACATCTTAGGTTTATTTTGCTTTTAAGGATAGCATTAGGAACATTCTCGCCACTCCTTCTAAACTCTTAGAGCCAACTATTCGGGAAAGATTTGCGCTGCCTATGAGTGTAGCGATTCCTTCTGGGTAGGTTCAAGAGCTGCTCAACTTGACTTATACGCAAACATCCACCTTACTGGAATTGAGCATGCTTTTTGCTACAGATATGAACCTAATGAGCCGTCTTCAGTTCAACAATACTATTATTTTCTATACATACACAGGACCAGTCTCATAAAGTCAAAAGTTTTCTTTTTTATCAACAATCATCGACTCTGACGTGCTTCAAACGTAAAGGGTATCGATAGCGGTGCACGTGAGCCTGATGGTCCTGATTGCGCTCATACTGATTCCCTCCTTCTTCCTTCTGAGGAAGAGACTCGCCCTGCACGAAAAGATCTTCGACCTGCTGGTCTCGATCGACCCCGACCAGGTGGAGTGCGAGGTTAAGTCGCTGGACTACATCTGCAACATCCTGCGGAACTACAAGGAGTCCAACAGGATCATGAAGATGAACATGCTCGACTACCACGAGAACACCCTCCACCCCAGGGGCTCCCGCAGGTCCTCCTCCGACAACGAAATGGTCATCGGCCTCGAGAAGTACGACACCTCCAACGGCCACCGCGACTCCACCGTCCAGAAGCGGTCGTATTACACCTCAAACTTCACCGAAAACTCATCCCGCATGGAGAGCACAGTTTCAAAAAGGACCTTCAACCGGCGGACGTCGGAGTTCCACAACATCGTGGGCATCTTAAAGGACAACTTCATCTAAACGCAACCCTAGAAATTTTACAGTAAACGGAAGCGGTCAGGAGAGCTGGACATGACTGACTCGATACTTGATCCTTCCCAGAAGCTGCTTAAAGACCATTGCATCCTCTACATCGTTTCTCTTTCCTTCCTCCTGATTCTCGGCATCAGTCTGCACTTTCAACTTTAGTTCAACTCTAGCTATTTACGTGGAAAAGACGACCTCCTTAAGACATATGGAGATCAGATTATAACTTAGAGAACTCTTCTGGGTTCTAAGGTAATGTTGATGGAGGGATCAGCCTTCTTTGCTAAATTCTTTGGGCTTCCAAGTGCTCTGGGTTATCTTGTCAAACTGCTGAATTAATTTCCCACCTACAGTTACTACGATAATCTACAGATTTACTCTTAGATAAACCGCAATTGCTCCAACAATACCACTCTTCCTCCGACATATGCTGCCAAATATTGCCAGTATGATTACTCTTAGGTGATCCTGAAGGGCCAGTTTGGAGCTCTCTACAAGGAACTTAACTAGCTTCGGTATCTGATGGACAACTAGCCCAGTTATACTGCCAAATCTGTTTTAATCTATCAGAACATCATTGAAAAACTGCTCTACCTGGAGAGTGTAAACCTCCGCCTTGAGGAACTTGTACTTAAAAAGGTGGCAATCGTGTTTGATTATCTGGCGCAGCTGGGAAGAGACTATCTTGACACGAAGATGCTGATACTGGTGGTGAGTATTTTGTGGGGAATGGTGTGCTGCGTGTGCGGGTTCTCTGTGATTTGGAAGATGAAGAGGGAGTACTTCCGGGAAGTGTACATGATCACCTTCCTCAACAGCGAAATGATCACCAAGAACAAGCGGGTCGAGAGCTTCCTCGACCTCATCGCCAAAAACACCTCCAACTGATCCAACAACAACCGACCGTTTC
>NW_022204992.1:0-53503 GCF_008831285.2 Nymphaea colorata
CAACCCCAACCCCAACCCCAACCCCAACCCCAACCCCAACCCCAACCCCAATTTCATATTTAAATATCGATTCCATATTCTATTATTCGAAACATGCCCCAAACCGATAAGCTCAAATCCCAATACATCGCAGACGCCGAAGCCATGGCCTCCAAATCCCGCTTCGGATACTTCAGCATCCTCCCCTCACACACCGCAGCCATCACCGACCTGTCCGCCTCCCACCGTACCCCCCACCTCACAAAGCGCAAAGAGACCAGGACGGAAGAGTCCACACGCAACCGAGGAACATATACTCGGGGACCACTTCGACCGGCAACCTGAAGAAAAATTACTTTTCGTATACCCCCTCCGCCTTCCACGGATCCCCCTACCTCGACCCAGGGAAGGCCGAACGCAGAAAGGCTCTCAAATAGGCAAAGAAATGGTAAGGAAAATAGATATACAAACCGGCTCGACTAAGCCAGACACTGTATCCCCTCCTCTATTAAGCATGAAGGCTCCATACGAGTATATCAGCGATACAGATCCGAAGAAAAAGGCAGCGAACCATCGCAGCCCATAGGGGAAGGTGATCACCCAAAGTCCGAACATCCTGATAAGCACCCAATCCAAGCTGGACTACCTCAAGAACAAGCAATTCAAGTATACCGAATGCCCATAAAAAAAATAACCTCTAAAAAAAACAGCCAAAGAGGAACCTTCCTCCTCACCCCAAGAGGATGACGAACCTTTTAGGACCGGCTCGCCCCATAAGGATCTATTCACCTCCAATTCCCAAGCCTACTTCGATGCAGATATCAAGAAAAAAGCAGAGAAAAAGAAATAACAATTATCCATCTCACATGATGGCGCCTTCAGGCCCAGTTGCATCTCTCCAGGGAAAGACTTCATCCCCGTCACCTACAAAGAGGAGGGGAACGGAAAGGAGGAAATAAAAGTTCTAAAGAAGTAAAACAAAAACCAATAGCCTTTCAGGTAATCCTGCCTCGATTTAGGTTGACAAAGATATAACACAACTCTAAGCCCAGTCCTTCAATATCTCTTTCCAAGGTGAATTTGCTTCGCGGCTATCGTTGATATTTTTGATCGATATTTTGCATCTGTATAAGACTTCATCAGAATACGATATTTCTTTTATATCCTCGCCCTATAAATAACTCCGAGAACAATAAGCTTATATTAATTATGAACTAAGATCAAACATCATCAGAGAAACAGGACGACGGATAACCGTAACCCCATCCCTCCCAGGAACAAGATTCCAGCGAGATCGATGAGCTTTAGGTGGAAAAAGCCATCAAAATGATGCGAAAATTGAAGAAGATCGAAAAAGAGGGAAAATTAAACAACTTCAAAAGGAAATCCAAGAAAAACAATGCCCTCTTTTCCGAGATGAGCTAGTTTTTCCATAAAAAACACAAGAAAAAATTGTAAGAAATGGACAAGAAGATATCAGAGAAGAAAGTCATGAGCCAACGGCGATACGAATCAGCCATCAACAACACCAAGATCAATCTTTTGCTCAACACCATATAACCGTAAAAGAGCAATCCCCTCCCCTTGTGCTCGTAGCCAGATCCAATCATCAACTAATAAGACCAATCCTACTTTCCACCCTCGCCCAAGGCTAATCTCCCAGTCCACTGCCACACCTGCTACAAGCCGTACCAGTAAATCCATCCCTTCTACGGATATCTCTGTCCCTCCTGCGCGTAGCTCAACCTCAAAAAGCGGAACCAAACTGCAGACATGTCCCAGCTGACTGCTCTCGTCACTGGAGCACGTATCAAGATCGGTTTCTAAATTGCTTTGAAACTGCTGAGGGAAGGAGCCACCGTCTATGCCACTTCTCGCTTCCCCAATGACACGCTTTTGCGATATAAGGCCCAAAAAGATTATGAAGTTTGGAAGCATAAACTTTTTATAATACAGTGCGATTTTTTATCTCAGGCGCAAGTAGCCTCCATGATAGCATACCTCAAGGAAAACGTCGGAAAATTGGACATACTGATCAACAACGCCGCCCAGACCATCGTCCGTCCCAAGGAGTTCTACACCCATGAGTTGAAAAATTAGGCTCTGTGCCTGTAGGACGAGAAGAATAAGGTCATCTCCTATGCCTTGTCCAACATCACTCAAAATGACAACAAAACCGATCTCTTTCCCAGCCTGCACGCAAACAGCATTTCCGTCCTGCCTTCCTAGATCGACCTGGAGGAGCAAGACGAGTTCGGCCAGCCGATAGACAAGCGAAAAACGAACACTTGGGTATAGAAGATCTAGGACGTCTCGTTGATGGATTGCTACACGACCCAGGTCATCAACTCCATCGTCCCCTTCCACCTGATCAGCCAGCTGAAATCCCTAATGATGGGCGCCACTCCATCGTGGGTGATCAACGTTTCCTCCATGGAGGGAGTTTTCTACCGCTCCAACAAGTCCTTCAACCACCCCCACACCAACATGGCCAAGGCCGCCCTCAACATGATCACGCGCACCTCCGCGCAGTAATTCAAGAACCACGGCATTTTCATGAACTCGGTGGATACTGGCTGGGTGACGAACTAGAATCCCTACCCGGTCGCCAAGAAGATGGACGAGCAGCACAAGTTCAAATGCCCGCTTGATTGCGTGGATGGAGCCATGCGAGTATTGGATCCTATCTATTTGGGCCTGCTCGAGAACGCTTACCCCTACGGACAGTTCATTAAAAATTATGAGCACTCTCCTTGGTGATATTTGTGATTTATATATCTTATGTTTTGACCACACTGTTGGATGGCGATTTGTCTGCTTTTGGTACTTATTATATGATGGTAATTATTTGGAGTTACCTTATTAATTTATAATTCACATATTACTAGAAGCAAAAAACGGTACCATCATTATGTGTGTTTGTTGGATGTGAGGATAAGACAAAAATGAGTATATCAATTATTTTTGAAGAAGTTGAGGAGGCACTTGAATAGAACTCCGATCCAGTCGAACTTGGGCCTCCTCTCGGGGACGCCCTCCAGACACCGCATCACAGTGTAAAGGAGGATGGAGATGGTGAAGTCGTCTCCGAAGTGGGGGAAGCGCTACGGACAGAGGTAGATGTGAGATTTTATGTCTTTTTAAAGGTATATCCGACGACTTTTGGGGCTGTCTATTGGGAAGATAGCACAATTGATCAAGACTTCGTGCATGATCATCCCGAAGGCAAACACATCCTGCTTCTCCGAGTATACGACCTAGTCATGAAGCTCCTTCAGCCGACCGTGAAGCCACTAGTGCTGCATGTAAACCTCAGGAGCCACGTAGGGAAATGTGAAGGCGGGTGAGTATTCTGAGTGGGGGCGGGGTACGCTTGGGGCACAGCTCTCGGTGGTATGCCTAGCCGAAGTCTATGATCTTGGGGATTAGTTGCCTGCAGACTATGAGGTTGGAAGGCTTGAGATCCAGATGCACGATCTCGCGACTTATGAGGAAGCGTATCCCCAAAACAACGTTAAGCAAAAGATAAAGCTTAGTCCTCATGGAGATCGTGGCACTCCTCGCTTTCAAAAACCCATCAAGCGGCTCTCCGTTCAAATATTCCATCAGCAGACAGTGACTAAGCTCCGATCCTCGCTCAGTCCCGTAATACTTAGGCAGGAAATAGCAGCATCCTCCATGCATCCTAGCTACTATCTGCCTCTCATGCTCCAACCTGTCCCTCGTCCGTCCCTGCAGGCTCTGCCTCAGCGTCTTCACAGCTATAAGTCTTTCCACCTTCTCCTAGGGACGGTCGGTTGGCTGTTTCAGAGAGCTCAGGAAGGAGAGGAGAGCCTTGGCGAGGAAGATGAGACTAGAGCCGCCATCGGCTACTGGTTTTGCCATTCGGTCGCGAAGCTCCACCGAGACTGAGTTGAAGACGAAATCTTAGATTTTACGTTAGGGGGGAGATTGGACCTGGAGGGAGTTTTTTGTACTTACGGTGCAGGGAGTCAGCGAGGTGCGCCAGGTTGCTCTTCACCCAGGAGGACCCAGCTTATTTGTCTTTGAGTAAATATAGGGAATCGATTGCCCTCTCCAACGCATTTTCAATGATTATATTCTCCACCAACATCTTGAGCTGCCCCCGCTGGGTCTTCAGAGCCGCCTGCCCTGCTTGAACTGGGTACGCTCCTCAGAGTAGTCGAAATTGGCATCCGTATGCAACAACTTGCTCAAAACCATCTCCTCATTGAATTCCGAAATGGCAGGGTGCTAAGCCTGGAGGGAACGGTCCTTCTTGATGAGCAAACCATGCAGTCGATGGATATTTTTATAGATGATCCGATTATAAATGTCTATAAAGTTCCGATTCCGGGGAAACTGGAAAGGCAGGACCAGTTTCAATCCCATCACCAATCTTCCCTCCCTTGCGTATATCACCCCCTCCCCTGACGATTGAAACTGCAAGCTAGTAACCTCTTTCATCGCTTCCCGCTCATTCAGCTAAGATCCCCGTCTAAACCCAGCCCCCTGAATCTCGCATGCCGTGACCACGAGTGTGTGATCGTCGCGGTGCGCCGCTACTGTAAGGAGATAGTCTCTATTCTTCAAGTGCAATCGTGTACAAGTTTGGTAGATGCTGGCCGAGTGAGAAAGCACGCTGGTGGAACAATCAGGACTTGCCTTTTTTGAAAGTTCTTATACGAGTGTAATCGATTGTCTCTGGTTGCCGTTCGGGGGCTATTGGGGTGCTTGCGGAAAGACCTACCCATCGATGATGGCTGACATTGATTATATTATTATTATAAACTGAAAGTGGTCTTTTTAGCACGACTTGTTTGACCAAATTGGATTTTCCATGTTGGTATACCAAGGAGCGGATATGGGTATCGCAGCACCCATGCGTTCGTTTGGCGGGATTAGAGGGGACAGAAGGTGATGGTATCAGTAAATTTGCGAAGTTTAATTTTAACTAGATTCAGTAATAACGATACAGCATTTCGTCGACTGTAACGATGTTACCACGCTTAAGTCCACCCCTTTCCACAGATGACCACCCTGCGAATGGGAAACCAAGATCATTCTTTCTTTCTAATTCCAAATTGGTTTGATTATTTAGATGGGGTTATAAATACAGAGACGCATAGAACAGACTTACCGCTATGCTAGTCGAATGGACGTGATGCTGGCATGATGGACAAGACCATGAGAATGCACCTGTTGCAGAGAGAAGAAAGAAAGGATGAGAAAATAGGGATCGTATATGCAGATGCGTATTATTATTATGTTGGGTGTGATCTAAGAAACTATTCCCAAGCATAGGTGGCAACCCTTCTGGATGGAGCTTTATCGATTCGCATTAATCGAACTTAAAGGTAATCATTAACGGGGAAAGAAAATACGATAGGATAAATATGCTCGCCAAACCATCCGCCAATAGTGACCGATCCCCTATCCATCCCATCTTTATTACCCCTTTAATGGTCTTGACTACCTTATTAAAATGATCAAAAATCCTCAGAGTCCAATCTGAAAGTTTTCCGTTTATCTATCTTCTTAGTCTTGCGCGGACTTAAACTCTTCGAGGGCCTCATCGGAGTTATTTCCGCGCTAATCTATTCTTCTTTCGAGAGTGGCGGCTCTCTGGCCTTGGTCAATTCCTTTAATTTCCGTTCCTGTTCCTCTCTCACCTGCTGCACTCTCCTCAGGTCTTCCGCGTGCTGCGAGTGCTCGGTTTCCTCATTCGTATCGATGTTCCACAGCTTGAGCTCCTCGTTGACGGCGAGCCAGAGCTAGGAGGTCTCCTCGATGGGCTGGAGGGGACGTTGAGGAGGAGAACTCAGCAGATCTATCTGACGCATCGGCTAGGAGTCTCCCGATTAGTTTTTTGTGGAGTATTCCTAGAGAATTTATTAGAAAATTGAAGCTGGACGCTATTGGCCGCCTGGGATGTGCATGTACATGTGAGATATAATAATTTATACTCTTAAGCTCTCCGCCTATTCATATCCGACCACAGTTGATCTTCCCTCCTCCCACCCAATACCCTATCCCTTTTGCTATCCCCCATCAACCTCCCTCCAATAATCCAAATCGTCCCTGGCGGGATATTCAATTTTATAAACGGCTCTAATAAACTTATCAATAAAATGGACCAAGCATCCCCCCGCCTGCTCATGGACGTCCCCTCTCCCAGCTCCGCTTTCTTCTCAGTAGAGGGAAACATCGGATGCGGCAAGAGCTCCTTCCTCCGAGCGCTCAAGTCACGCATGCCAGAAGTGGAGTGGATTTAGGAACCAGTCTAGGAGTGGAAGGAAGTCGGCGGAGGACAGACTAATCTGCTCTAACGCTACTACACAGACCCCCAACGCTGGGGATTCACCTTCCAAGTCTTCGCAGCCTTCACCCGCCTCCGAGCCATGAAGGCAGCCTGTGACCGCTTCCCCAACAAGGTCAAGGTTTCCGAGCGCAGCATCCTCGCAGATAAACACGTCTTCTCGCAGATCATGAAGGAACTGGGCTTCATGGCGGAAAGCGAGTTCGAAATCTTCAAATCTTTATATACCTCGCTTGAAAGCATGTCCCCCATTGCCACGCCAAGGCTAATCTACCTACGATGCGACCCTCAGATCTGTTTCTAACGCATCGCACACCGCAAAAGACCAGAATAGGCTGACATCTCTTTGGATTATCTTCAAAAATTACACGAAAAACATGAGAAGTGGATGACGGCTCACGATCCCTCCCAGGTTTTGGTCCTTGATGCCAGTCAAGATTTCTGCAATAGCTAGCAATTGCTGCAGGAGATGGTGGAGCAACTGGTTGGCTTTGTCAAAGCTGAAGCCATATCGGTCTGATTGGAATACTACTTTTATATATAATTATAGTATGAAAAATAGTGCAGAAATAGTATGGAATTGGGTGTGGATAGCATTGAAGATGTTAGATTACTACTGGCATTATTCGCAGAAGGCTTTTCTCACTCTCTTCTCTACTTTTCCGTTCAATATCATAGCGGCATCCGTATTTTCGCTCTTCCTATTCAAGGCGATTCGGCGACAAGGCAGTGGCAAGGAACTGATGATGAAAGTGGTGAAGGATATTAAGATGGAGCTTCGGATTGGGAAGGAGGAAATGGATTTAATATAGAGTAAGAGAGTAGAGCTTTCGGTTTAGGTACAAAAGATGAGGGAAAAATTATCGAACAAAGGAGTGGAGCAGTTCGATGTAATCATAATCGAAGATCTGTAAAAAGAGGAAGAGGAATTATATGAGCATTATTTGATGGAGTTGAGCAAGGAGGAAAAGGCCTTTTGTGAAGAATAGGAAAGACTAGCAAAGGAAGCAGAATCGATTGATAGAGAAAAGATAGATGGAAAAATAGGCAATTTTGAATGAAAATGAGAATAAAAGTGGATGGTATGGAAGGATCATCAATAGAATAAAAGGAATCTTCAGAAAAAGATAGCAGGGATTAAGGGTAAACCTTCATAACAAATGATTGCATCATAATTATCATTGCCCTTTATAGATAGATGGATAGTGATATATAGCACGTAAGTATTATCATTCTCCTCACAATATTCACTCCTTCAGCATATACTTTTCCTCCAAAATCCCCGCCACTTTCGTATCATATCTCGCCCGGCAAGACAGAAGAACCATTTTTCCAATCTCCTTCCTCACCTCTTTCTCGTAAACCGCCCCCATTATCTCTTCCTACCTCTTGCCGATCAACCTTACCGGTAGCTTGGCCAAAACCACCTCGATTTTTTCCTTCAGCATTCCCTTCTACCTAGATGCCAGCATAGGATTATCGAATGTTCGCTAGTACCGAACGAGTAAAGTGACTAGGTAGTGCAGCATTATCTCCTGCTAAAGTTATGATTTTTTGAATGAAAGAGTTATCACCTTGCACGCCTTTATCAGTTGCTCCTCGTCCAATTGCCCTACAATCCGAGGCAGTAAGTATTTGAAGAGAGTTTCACTGTGCTAACTTTCCGATAATAATCCCTACGGTCCAAGCAAAGACTTCAACGGCAGTTCCAAATTGAATTTTTATTGTAATTTCTCCGCCCTTTCATAAATCTCCAAGAATTTCATATTGACTTTAGCAACAGGGTATTCCTCGGCCAATGCCTTGATGAAATGCAGGATTTAAGCAAGAGAAAGGTCGGTTTTGTGGTAGATGGTGATGATGATTTCGTGGAGGAAGGCCTTGAAGGAGGGATGGTGTGAGTATTGGGAGAGGATGGAGAGATCCAGAGTGCTAGTATCGTTAGAGGCAGGTGGTCTGCTATGATTAGGTTGATGATCATGACTTGAGCCAATGTATCACCTAACTATGGCTATCTTTTTTGCAATTAGTCAGACTTTGCCTATTAAAAGGTAGGAGAAGAGTCATTTTGGATAGGGATGGGCGTCAGTTCGATAGTTTATGAAGGAAAAACCTATAAAGGCTCATGTTCCTTGGGAAGAGGTAATAGCTATAAGGTTGGTTCCACATTTGCTTCATTGTGTATAAGCTATTCTTCAATAAGTATCTCTCCATTTCCACTCGGATGGCTCTAAGCTTCTTTGCTTTATATGGCTTCCTGTGTCTAAACCTGTACTTTCTCTTCATGGTCAGTTTCTTTCCCCTCTAGAGGCAATTCCGGCAGAACTTCCAACTGTAACTCAGTATTTTTCGACGGTTAGGGTGGCATTTGCACCGAAATCAGTTCTAATTTCTCATCATTTCCGCATTTAAGTTACGATCTCGGCAAACATATACTCACCTGGGAATCTTTCTATGGTGGAGTCGGCATTATCGGCTTTACCACAAGGAATTTGCTGCTTGTATTCGAGGAATGGTTTTAAACTGATGGAATGTCTTGCTTGTTGGTCCTGCTTCTTGATCTTCTGATAGAGTTCTAAATATAAATGGGTTACTCTTATGGCATCGTTCATCTATGTTGATGCTGGTTTTTCCTTATCGATTGACAAGTTTTTAAAGATGTTATTGCGTTCTGCTCTCTATCTTTGGTATGCTGCTTTATGAAGCTCTTGGATCTATCGCGAGAGATAGGGTTTTAGGTTGTCGCCCTGTCTAGCCATCAGACACATCCTTTCGAAGGGTGCATCGAACTCAGGAGTGTATCGTTATCTGGAGGTGAAGATTCTATTGATTTTTTGGGGGATTTTATTGGAATTGTCATCGGAATCAGGAAATGGGTATTATTTGGGGATGTCTATTAGCGGATTCGATAATCTTTCCTTTATTCTTTTCTTCTTGGCTTCAGCAGTCTCGATAAGTCCTTTTGCCAATTTTTTATCGAATTAACTGGTGATTACCTTTCTTTTTATCTTCATCTTGCCGATACTTTCCCATATCACTTTCTCCAACTTGTTGTTGAATTCTTACACCTTCTAAAACTCTAATTATAACTATGCTCTTCTGTACTGTTATGAAATCTCTTCGATATTTCTATTGAAATGGACAGCTTTAAACAGCATCATGAACATTTTCTCACAGAAAATAACTAGATTTTTTTGATGAAGAAATTTTACTTAGTCATATAACTGAGAAAGGCCCTGAAACTTCTCAAGTTTATTTAATATCTTATGGAGAAAAGATAAATTGGCAACATGTAGGGATCGTTACAGAGAATGATATAAGCTAGGGAGAAATGAATGTTATTGAATTATTACTTTATTTTAGAGATGTAACGTAATGCATTTATAAGGATTTTGCTTACATTCTCACGTTATTGGCGTGTACTGGCAAGAGAAATATATAGTGGCTCCAGGATAGTATTTTCCGTATCATAATTTCTTGCATTTTATTGATTTTTCACTGATGTTAAAGCCTTATTCAGGAAATTTTTCTGTTCTGTGGTGGTTGAGACCAGTCTGACCAATCTTTCCAGCAAATCAATCAATTCCATCGGTTTTTTCCCAAGGTAGCTGGCACACTCTACCAAAATATTCTTATTTTCCTACACAAGCTAAGCCGATATTTTGGCAATTATCAAGCAAGGATATATAAAATTTCCACAAGATTCAGGATTCATCAATACCAGCTCTCTCACCCGAGGAAAAACCTCAACCAAAAGATTACATTACAGCATCCTGATAACGATCATCTCGTACAAGCTCTTGATGGTTAGCTATGGCTTGAGGTCGGAGCAAAGATGCTGGACTGTGCAGACATGCTAAAAGAGGGATTGGGTATCGATTTGGAGCAATTTGGAAGCTGGGATGCGGGAGATTAGAATTTACAGCTCGGAAGAAGTGAAGTAGGTTTGACCGTTGCTTAGGGGGTATTCAATTGCGTAGATTTCGGTGGATAGCATCAAAGCAATTTCCAGCTAGGATTGTATGAACCTTCTGCATGTGTTGTCTTCGGGAAGCAACTTAACGAGAGTTCTTAGATATCTAGCACTATCGACATAAGCGGGACGGTTGCTCAGCCTCCACTTGTACATATAGATGACCAAATTTTCCACTCTAGTCAGGCTCATCCCAAATTTGGTGAACCATTCATCCTCGATCAATCTGCCAACCATCGATAACAATTCCTAACTCTCACACAATTTGGTCAGATATGTAAAGGCTACGATGTAATGATCATCCCCTTCGTATAAATTTTGTTTCAAAGCTATAACATCCTCGATAATAACGTAACTCAATTCCCTTAGGGCAGAGTAGTCAGTGATTCTGTGGAGGTCTGCTTCTTTCACTGGTGGGCAATTACAGCAGAGATCACATCTTACATGTTTTTGGTGATTGAGAAAATAGTCATATTCAGTTTCATCTCTCTGAAGCGGTGAGCCTACCTGTTGATGGCCCTTAGGGTCTATAGATCCTTAAAGACTGGATTTTTTATGGAAGAGGGATATTTTCGATATAGATTAGGACCTCTCCGGCGGGACAATCGTCAGGACCGCCAAGAGTCAATTTCAACTGCATCCCACGGACCAAAACTTCATACAATCCTTCATTCTATTCATGAAATTCTCGTTTTTAGTTGTTCATCCGATTCAGCAGGTACTTTATATCAGAAATCTCTGAAAGCTAGGAGGCGAAATAGTTGAGCAAACCCTCTCTGAAAGTTTACGCACTGGAATACTTTGAAAATTGCTATTTCATTTCCTTTAAAATGAAACCTTTGCGCAATTTCTAGTAACTGAACATCGCGCGGAAGAGCTGCGGATCCTTCCAGCGTAAAAATTACGATAAAGTTCCCACTCGTTAGGCCTATGGAAGCGAGGAGAAAGATTGGCCTTGAAATGCTCATGCAACCTAAAATACAAGAATATTTTCCCGAGTAAATGTATAGGCAAACGTGGATATTTATCCTGCAATACGTCCACAATGGCTCTCAGAGGTGCATGCTCCTTCACATGCTAGAACACTTTCTCCAGGTATGCATAAAAGGAGCGTCAGAATTATTCCTTACTTGCAAATCCTAGATCTGGGATCTATTCAAATTCACATATTCATGCTGGGTAAGCCAGTAACGTCTGAACCATACACTCTAACAAAATTCCTCCACGCGTTCCTTGTTCTCAATGGTGACGAGAGTGTCCTGGTATAGGGATTTCTACCATTATTACTCTGTGACTGCCGACCAAATACCATCAGAGCCTTACACTGAGGGAAGAAGCTAAGGTAATGTCTGGAGAACCTTGAGAAATTTCTTTTTTGTGTGGTTATGATCTAAGCCAAGATATCGAGATAGATAACCCTGAGCGGAAATTTAAAATGCTTGATAATTGCTCGGATCTTGGCTATTGTATCCTTGTCCTAGTGGCAAAGCTGACCGATGAGCTACAGGAGCATTCCTCTAATGTCCACACTCTTGTAATGATTGTAATTTTGGATGTTGATCATCAATCTTCCCTCCTCTTCCCCCTCCTCCCTTTTCCCTTGCTTCTCAATCTCAGCAATTTGCCTATAAAATTGCAACTTCCTCACCAGCAGATGAGAAATCATATAATTTTTCAGTTCCTCTTTATTGCACTTCTCGCCAAAGACCACCGTGGAGAGCATGGCGAGGCATCCCTGCTCGATGAGGAGGACCTGTCTGTAGTTCATTGATGTTTTTTTCAATTTTTTCTATATCTCCGATCTGATTGTCTCGTAGTCCAAAGTGTCAAGCAGAAGCTTGTAATCCTCCACATCGCTCTTGGCGGAATTGTTCCACAGACGAAGATAAATGTTCTTGCGCTACAGGCCCATCTTGGCCGCCATATCCGCACGCTACTATATCCTCTGGATGTTTTCGGTCTTCGCCTGGAGCGGAAGGACCGATCTTATCTTATCCTCCAAACGCACGAAGTGAGAAATCACAAAAACGTACTTTATCTCGCCATTCTTACGCTTGTTCTCACCCTATCTCGGCTGGTAAAATAAACCGTAATTGTCTCCGTTCAGTTGGACAGCCTCGAGGAATTGGTATGAATTGCCCGCTTGTGGGATCTATATGGAATCGGTTGATGATAGTTGTATCTTGGAGGGGATGCCTGTGCTCAGTGCAAATCTATAGATTTCCATTTTGTCCTTGGATATATGGACCAAAGAAGATGGCGGAAAGTACCGCAAATTGCTTCCGTCGGTCCGCTTGTCCACTTTGGCGATGTCGAGTATATACCCTTTCTTGATTGCGAAAATCTCCTCGCCAGTGTTGATGAAATAAATCTCCTTGGAGTAGTTTTAGAGACGGATCGAAGGACGCACCTCAAGAGGAAGCTATATATCTTCCCTGCTTTACTCATCTTACCTCCTTTGGCAGGAACTCCACTTATATGTTCCACAGGGAAAATGTATACGCTTTTTACTTCTATTATGATTACTCGAAGAAAATGTTGAGAATGTTATCGGAGGATTGCGGGATCTGGAAAAGTTTCAACTTTTGCCTTCCTCCAAAATCGTACATTTTCTTTGCTGTCATCCTCACCCCCCACGGGTTCTCATCGATACTGTAAACCTCCAAACTTCTCGGATAGAACAACGCAAATAAGCCCTATTTTACCACTTGCAAAAAACGAACATCTTGGGCCAGTTTTAGCGAAGCTACCAGGGCGGGTTTTTAACGAATTGCCTTCGGTTTGAATTGGTAGATGATCACTTCTGCTTGCGGTAGGAGGATGATATAATTTTCTTGATTAAGTATAGTTTACTCTTGGTGTCTACTTCCACGTGAAGGATGGGCCTGTTGATGTTCAAAGACCATAGGTATTCAGTATCCACAAACCCATCGATGATTGCACAGATCTCAATGCCGTCTAACTGGTCCTAATTACCCACCAATACATCCTCATTCGTCAGACGCTTCACATACCGTAGCCTATTTTTATTTTTCGCCTATGCAGTCCCTTACGTTTTCTGCTGCGGGGTTTTATTAGGAGGGCGGGTATGTATCGGTTGTGGAGCATTTTTGGGGATGATGGAATTGAAGAATTTTTTCACCCCTTGCAGAAAAGTCGCTTTTTCATTTTACGGTGGATTTTCGAAGTCCTTAGCGGGTAAAAACTTCATATAGGTGGGCGCTGTGAACTTGTGCAACCACATTTCCTGCTATGATTGCCTCTTCTTCATCGGATAGATTAGAAAATTAATAATTTTTATCTATAATTATGCAGCGACGCCCAAAAGAGGGAAAAAGATATAAGTGGAAAGGGAAGGATGCGGGTAAAGATAGGAAGGATGGGGATGTGGATGGAATTGGGATGATCATATCTCTATTTCTTTGATCTTTGGCTTTTTGAAGTGACGCATATTGGCTCCTGGCGCCTGGTACATAAACGGTGCATTATTTCCGTAGGGCTTGGGAAGGCCTATCTCGTCGGGGATGTAGGAATTGACTCTCTGGTTGGCGGTGGTCTTGGTGGCAAAGGGCGGATAGTTTTGCTCCATCAGTTCCTTCTGCATGCGGATGTTGCGCTCCTCCTCGTACCTCTTCTTGTCCCTGATCATCTTGAGATACTCGATTTCAGTCTCAGGAGTGGGCGGAAGACCCTATTCCATTCTCTTCCTCGCCGCCTCCAAAGCGCCATCCAATTCTTCACGCTAGTTCTGGTATTTTATTATGTTGGCCTGACACATCGAAAGCTCGGAAATAGTTGCCTTCATCTTTCGCGTAAGGTCCCTGAGA
Source organism: Nymphaea colorata (assembly GCF_008831285.2). Classification (NCBI taxonomy): domain Eukaryota; kingdom Viridiplantae; phylum Streptophyta; class Magnoliopsida; order Nymphaeales; family Nymphaeaceae; genus Nymphaea; species Nymphaea colorata. Next base: position 14,099 of record NW_022204992.1, read on the forward strand.
CGAGACTGGAATTCGTTTATCTTCTCAGAGACCTACAACGTGGACTGCCTTCCCTCGGTAGCATCGCGCTTCAATTTTTCAACCAGGTTGGAAACCTCATCCAGGATCAGCTACTTTTCCAACAGCTGCTCCTTCTTGCTGTTGAGTCTCTCCTAGATTATACTGATCTTGGCATCGAGGGCCTCCTCGTCGGGATCCTCGCCCTAGAGCTATCTCCAGCGTTGGCGATTCTCAGGGTCCTACAATTGCCTCGAGAGTTCTCCCTCTTGCATGTGCACTCCTTGTATCTGTCTCTGCAGATCCAAAACCTTTTCAGCAAGTGTGGGCACGTCGATCAGCCTCTCCTGTGCAACTTTAACCTTCCTTTCGTTTTCTGCAATCTCGATGCGGATCATCCGAATCTCGTCTTCCACGTTCTTGATGTTCATTTCGGTGGTGCGGAGGATGTTCTCCTGGATGTTGCTCTTCTCGTAGAGGATGCACAGCTCATCGTTCCTATCGATGAGCTGGATCCCCGTGAGGTTCCTATTCTCGCAGGCCTACTCGTACTGCTGTCTCAAGCCCTGCATGTCCCTCTGCAGGGAAACGATGATCATATTCAATTTCTAAATCTAGTTGGTATTCTGGTCGACCAGTTCCTTCTTCTCCTTCTTCTCGAGATCGTACTTGTTCAACTTGGCCTTGGTCTGGTCGCGCTTGTGGACCTCCAGTTGCAGCATGTGGTTGTAGTCCTGGATGGTCTTGTTCTTCTCCGCGCTCTCGTTCTTGAGGATCTATAGTTCGTTCTGCAGGATCTTGATTCGCTCCTTCAGCTCCGCGAGGTCCTGCGAGGAGTTTTGGATCAAGTTCACGTATTTGTTCCTCGCGGATTTCACCTACTAGTATAGGGCCTTGAAATGCTACAACTTGTTACCAGTCTACTCGTATTTCTTCGTCAAATCCAGGATGAGCAACTCTTTCACCTTCAGCTCCTCTCTCGTCTATCTCACCTCAGCAGTCGCTGTGGAGGCCTTCCTCGCCATGCTCTACCTAACCCCAGTGGAGTCCTTTATTTCCTTCTGGATGTTGCTGACCATCCTCTTCAGCTCCGTCAAATTGGATTCCATTTTTTTAATCTCAGCCTCGATTTCCTTCTTCTTGCCCTCGCTGTTGGCAGTCTTGTCCTTGATTGTCACGGTGCGATCGATGACGATGGCAGTATCCTCCTTGATCTCCTCCTCCTTGGCCTTTTGCTATCGCATCTCAGAGGTAATGATCGAGAACTCCTTCCTTATCTTCTCGATGACCATCTCAGTCTCTTTGATGACCTCCTGCTGCTGGGTCCTCAGGGCGTCCTGCTTCTTGCACTCCTTCCTCACCTTCCCTGCCTCCTTGGAGGTATTGGCTATTCTCTCGCCTTAGGATTTGATGTTTCGGAGCAATCCTCAATGTCTTCTCTTGGTTCATCACGTCCACTTTCAACTGGCCTCGGTCCGACTCTTTGCTGTTGATCATGTTCCTGATGGACTCGATAGAGGTCCCGATCTCTTCGGTGCTTTGGAACTATTCCTCCTTCTCAGCCCGCAATTGCTCTATTTGCTCCTTTTGCTGCTCCATCTTCTCCTTGAAGGCCACGCAAACCTTCTCCTTGCGCTCGATCTCCTCCCGCAACTATTTCAGCTCTCCCTGCATGCCGATGATCTCGATGTTCAGTTCTCGGCAGACTTGGCATAGTGATCGGGGGAATCCTTGATTTGAGCCTGACCTCCTTGAGCTTCTCCTCCTCCTCGGCCAGTTCTCCGTTCTCCTTCTTGATGGCCTGGATCTTCTGCATGTTCTCCTCGAGCACCCGCTGCAGGTTCTCTATCGATTTCGCGTCTTCTAGTTCATGGCGCGGTTCTCCTGGATGTCCAAGTTGTACTTCTCCAAACGCGGCTGGATCTTCTCCTCAGCAGTCCTGAAATCGTCCCTCATCTTTTGGTCCAAATTCGCCACCTCCTTGTCCAGCTCATCCGCCTAGAAGAGCAGGTTCTCGTATGAGGCTTTCTGCGATTCGTAGGCAACTTCTGCGGTCTTGAGCGCTCTGGACAATTTCTCGGTCTCTTCTGTGACCTCCGCTTGACGATTATTGGCAGCCTCGTATTCGTGTTTGATGGAGGTGAGGTCCTTTTTGAGGATGCGCATGGTCTCGTTGAGGGAATTGTAATTTTTTTGCGAATCGTTGATGATCTTGAAGAGAGATTTGATGACCCCCGAGACCTCGTTGAACTGCTCCTCGGTGAGCTTGCCCTGTTTGTAGAAGTATTGCACCGATTAGGTACCGTACTTCATGTTCATAGCGATCAGGTTCTACTCGTTGCTCATGATGAACAGATGTATAACTTATATTTAAATTATCTTACAGGATAAAGAGGGTAATTTATAGGGCATCAGACGGAAGGAAGGAGAATAAGAAGGAGGGGGGGAAGGAGAGGGGGATGGTTTTTATGGTGGTAGGGTGGACGGATATCATGAAGGATATTGGAATGTCTGATGAAATAAGTAAGCTGAATCGAGTATAATATTAATAGTTCTTTTGATGCATCGAGGTGGGTAGGCCTAAACCCATCGTTTCCACCGGTACTTCCAAACCCCTTCGCAATAGCTCGCCCACTCAAGAGAACAGATCATCCCCAACAGGATTCTTCTCTCGGACCATTCAACCCACGCCCCAGTATACCACCGCAAAAATAAAAAATTTCCACTGTTTGCATTGAAAACCTCGCCGCGGAAACTTCCCCCCAGTGGAAACATCTTCACGAATAGGGGGATTGTGACCCCCGGGGCAGTGATGGGGCTGAAATAGACGGGATTCCTTTCGAAAAGATCATTGAAAACATAACGCAAAAAAACGGAAACCTCCCTATCCCTGTTCAATAGGCTGATCCTCACTCCTTTCAACTTCGTTCGCCAAAAAAATACACATAATCACCATAACTCCACCTCAGTTTTAAAATACCCCAAGTAAACCAAATAAAAAATAAAACCACGTAGCGCCTAACGCTCCAAAGAAAGACGATCCTCCCCTTGTCACCGCACACTGGAGGATTGGTCTACCCGCGGCAGGGGACAGTAGAAAAAAGACCAAGGCTAGGCATTCGTGGGGTGGTAGACGTCGACTCTCGAATGCTAATGGCAATTCCCTTGATATCTGTATTCTTACCCTTCACATACTCCAACTACAGTACAAAATTCCCCATTTTTCGGATTCACATTCCTTCCACTTTCCGCACCATTCCGCTTCATAATATTATCTCCAATAATGAGCCGAGGCCGCCTCCCTCTCGATATCTCCTCATAATAACAGGAATGCCACTGTCTGGGCTACTCCGCCCGACCGCACCCGCAGCAATACTTCCTCTCGCAGCACAAAAGCCTCGAGATCAAGAACAAACCATCCCCGACGCACTCGGGGAAGAACTAGGATCTGGTGCTGTCGATTAAGAATAGCGGGAAACGGTCACTCAGGAAGAACTTTAGAAATGGATATTAATCTCCCGTCACCACCAGGAGTATAGAACCCATGCAGGAATATTACTCGCAAAAGAAAATCAACCCTCCCAGGGCGGAACGGGAGGAAAAGGGACAGCATCTGGAGGAACGCAGGTCAATGAACCTCGTCAAACAGGATCAAGTGGAGGGCAGGAATGATAGTCGACCGCTTCAACCTTTTTTCTTGAGAAATAATATGCAAATAACTGCTGGATGGCACCACAACCCACCCACTGCTTTCTACATACCGCCCACCGCACCCCTCTCGCCAAGAACACTCCTGCCGCCCACCACCCAACCACCCCCAATACGTATAAACTTCAGCCACAGTCCTCCACCGGTAACCTCTCCAAGATACTCTCCCCATCCCAGTCCTCGAGATTTCACCCAAATATAGCGAGAATAGCCTCGGAAGCCTCCACAGCTGAGCGATTTAAAAGAATAGCTGAGGATCAGCATAGTCCCAATCAAGTAAACCCTGCCCTCTCTCGCCCCCCAAACCAAGCGGGAAATGGAAAGGAGCGCCCCCGAGGAAATGATCGACTTTGAACTCACGTAGGACAATTTCGACTCGCCGAGAAACATGCCCGTGGATCGCAAAAAGAACCTCCTGCAAATATAGGACCCCAATAAGCAAAACCAATTCCAAAGCGAATACTTCAACTTCGGCGATACCTTCAAGTCCAGGATCGACAAGCCGAAATCCAGCAAAAAACGATAGACCTATAAATCCAAGATCGAAACCAGCAAGTCCAAGATTTAAACCGCCAAATCGAGAATAGACCCCAAGAAGTCAGGATTCGGAGATATGGGCAAATCAAAGGTGAAATCTTTGCGAGAGGACAAGAAATCCCTGAAAAAGATGGATGATGTTGAGGAGATACGTTCGATGCTGGACTCCGATGAGCTATCGGACGAGGACAAGGAGTCTGTAGTCTTGGGCAGACTGCATGAGTATGGGTCGATGCTGGATCCCTCTCTGTCGCTGACCACGCCAACGCTGAGGAGCAAGCTGGTCAGCATGAATACGCAAAGCTCAACGATCGGTAAATCTTTCATGAAACCGTTCTAGTTCAGCATCGAAAGGACTCACTTCAAGTGAAATCCCTGATATATTTTTCTCTTTGCCTAGCGGATATTGTGATCCCAGTAGGTGGGTGAGCTTCCATATAACTATTGGATATTTTGATATGATTGATGATGGGATGATATTGTGAGACTGTATACACTTCCTTTCCTACATCTGAAGGTGGGAAGCTCGAACCGTCTAGTTATGTAAGTCGCAACGCTGGAATAGAACTTATCTATCCCTATGGTTATGACTATGTTTCTGGATTGCTCTTGATGTTTATCAACTACGATATGAATATATATATTAATGCTTAATTAGGCCGTCTTCCTCCTCTACTTCTTCTTCCTCATCGCATACCTCCTCCTCTTCGGCCTGAATTACTATCGCATCCAAGCTGCAGGCTGGATTCACCCCCAAGTCATCACCCTCCTCCTTCCCTTCATCTTCAATGTAGCCCATACATTATCCCAGTTCTTCGTCGCTAAGTTCGTCCTGGACTCCATCAACCCCTTCCTCACGATGCTGCTTCCCTGCCTCACCATCTACTTCCTGGGGAAGAAACTGCAACAGGTCAGGATCTTCGGACTGACCGGCGGGATCGCCTGTGGGAAATCGACCCTCGTCTCGAAAATGACCGAAAGCCTGAATGACGAGATCTATGTGATCGATTGCGACAAGATCAACAGGGAGCTCAGCTCCAAAGGAAACCCAGGCTACAATCTCATCCTCTCCATGCTCTCCACCAAAAAGGCGGAATTCTTACTTCCGAGTGGCGAGATAAATCGCGAAAAATTCTCAGATTTCGTCTTCAAAAATCCAGACTTCAGACGTAAGTTGACGATGCGCATGGGCCGGAAGATAGCGTGGAAGATAGTGACGGAGATCTACAGTTGCGTGATCAACAAGAAAAAACTAGTGATGATCGATGCCCCCATCCTCTACGAGACCAAGTACCTGGAATACATCTGCTTCCCCATCATCGTGGTGGGCTGCCCCGCAGAAATCCAGGTAAAACGCATGGTGGAAAATCGAGGCATGACCGAATAGTAGGCAAGGACAAGAATCAATAGCCAAATGCCACTGGACCTCAAGCGAAAGAAGGCCGATATCTACGTGTAGAACAGCGGCACGCCTGACGAGATGTTCACGACGGTCCTCAAGAAATTGAACAAGATCCTGGCAACAAAGAAACGGTGATTACCATCCCTCACTATAATTTAATTCATGTAAAAATTCCAAGAATTGCTGACCGAGGCTGCGCAGTTGAAGGAGGCCCAGCTCAAGAATTAGCGAAAGAACTACTAGTCTCTGCCGGAGTACCTCAAATCGGGTCTCAACTACTCACGCAAGTACACCCTCCTCAGGAGACAGGATTACACGATCCAGATGACTCTCAGCTAGCGATTGAAGAAGGAGGGGAATTAGCTGTTCAAGATCTAGCATTTCCCTGAAGCGCTGACCAAGTACGAGGAATCCTTGGGCATTTTCAGGTATATCCATACCAAGAGCTACGACAACATGAAGGATGAAGACCTGCTGTACGAGACCTACGTTCTTCCCGAAAATCAGCAAGAATACGCCGAGTAATACACGAACCATCTGATTGCCCTGTACCTCAACATCTGCTCATGCCTGACGAAGACAAACAAAAAAGAAGATGCCATCCACAGTGCGGACGAGGCGTTAAAATTGAAATAAACCGCAAAGGGCTATTACAAAAAGGCGCAAGCCTATCTGCAGTACATCAACAAAGAGACAGCCGACATCAAGCTGGGCTTCTACTACCTCAACAAGTCCTACGAACTGTCCAAAGATCCCTCCATCGTCCAACAGATGCACAGGATCAAAAAGGAAATCGATGACGATCGAGAAAAAGAAAAGAAATGGTTCAAATTCATGTTCGACAAGAATAGCCAGCCCAACCCAGTAGCCAAGGAGGGATAGGGATAACGGAAGGAAAATAAAAACGCTAACAAAGAGGAAGAGAAAGGGAAGGGACTAGGTGCCAAGAATGATCAAATAAAGAATTTGGAGAAAGAGAAAGGAGATGAACTGGAAAGGTAGGATGTACGCTTATAGAAAACCAAATAAAAATTATCCAAATTCACAGATCCACAATTGGCTGATTCTTAGTGGCTGTAGCTATACGAGGGATAGTTCATCGCTAGACACGGCAGCAAGATATACTCCATCATCCAGTTATACGGCTACAAGGAATATCTGGGAGAGTACAAGGCACTACTGGCTCAATGCCTGGAGTTCAGGAAGGAGCACTCGTAGAAACGAAAGGAATTGTATAGTAAATATTTCCAATGGCTAAAGGAACACCCCATCGATAAGATCGCTAAATATGTTGAAAGGTATGAACTGCAGACCAAGTGGATCGCACAACAGAGACTACACTCACAACCGCATTAACAGAAATAAGGGAAATAAGATTCTCGGAAATAGTTGAAAGAGAAGAAAATGGAGAGAGCAGAAGAAGTGTAAAAGGTTGTCCATGTGGAGACGAAAAAAGACACAAAGTTATAAACAACAAAATAGTAGGTAAAGATTAGATAAGCTGAAGTATAAATAGTCCCTGAGTAGATCAAAGAAGCAGTCTAGAACTTCCCAATTGCCCCATAATCAAAGCAGGAGTAAGCATACCCCGAACCAACATAACAAGCCCCACCAACCCAACCAAAACAATCAAGCATCAAGTTATACTCCTTCATCATCGCTCTCCTCATCATCCTCATCCTCAAGCTATTTTTATGATCCCATCCCATATCCCCCCATACCTTATAATCCATCTATGCTTATCCGCTTATTATACGGTTGTTCGATGATGATGTTATATTATTCTCGCGATGAACACAAGCAATGCTTTTTCTGACTACATGGTGACATACTCAGTGAACCGCTCCATCAACCTCTCGCCGACCTCCGGCCGTCTCCACAAGCAAAAATAACGCGGGTCTTACGGTCCCACCATCTGCCTTCTGAATCGCTCTCGGGAGAAGATCGAAGAAAGCACAGCCGCCGATACCAAATAGGAAGGCCTGCTTGAAAAAATACTGATGATCAGCATCGAGAACGAAAGATTGAACCAGGCCCTCAAGGAAGCCAGGATCTAAAACGAAGAACGCATGGCCAGGTCAAAGACCAGGGAGACTTCATTCCTCAAAGAGGAAAATTAAAAATTGAGAGTAAGTCTCCTCCGACTGGAAAGCATGCAGGTGGACCACTAGAAACGTCTCCAGGGGGATTTGTTCGAGCTGAAGGAAAAATTGACTCTGACCTAGGCGGAGAACAGGACGCTCACTCGGCGTTTGAGGGACTACGAGGAGCAGGTGATAGAGTTGGAGCGGAGGGGGAAGGTCAACGAATCGATGGCGGAACGCGCCAAGATGGAGGCTTCCCGCATGGAGATGAGCATGCACTTCAATAGCACCAACATCGACCTGCACAAGAGCATGGCCAGGGAGAAAGCCATCGAGGTCGAATCCCTCAGGGAGAGAGTGGCCAGGTGCGAGGACATCATCAACGACCAGAAGTTCCTCATCGCAGGGCAGAAGGAGGAAATCGCAAAGGAGAAATTGAAGTTTTTCTAATTGGAAAGCAAGCATCTCACGGAATTGTAGTACCTCCGGAAACAGCTAGAGTTCACCCAGCGGGAATTGATGGCTCGCGGGTAGGAATAGGCAAAACGGTGGTAAGCTGAGGTGAAGTAGTGGCGAAGCAGGGCGTTATCCTCGGAGGATGAATTGAGATAAAAATGCATGATGATTGCCAAGCAGGTGAAGACGATAGGCTAGCAAGAGTAACAGGTGACTGAACTCTCACGGCAACTGAATGATCTTTAGTTCAATTGCCACTCGCAGGTGGTCCGCGCAGAATAATCAGTAAAATTAGCAGGAAAATAACGGGAAAGAGAAGCCAAAAAACTATCCAAATAACTACAAAAATACACAGAAGAAATACTCCAACTCAAATCCACAATCTAACAATACAAACTGGCACTAGCTGAAAAAAATTACGAAGCATAGCAATCGCAAGCGGAGGCCACTCTAAAATTGAAGCAAAAATAAAAGGAAATAAAGCGGATCTCCAAACGCCACCGGTAGCACAAGGAGGAAACCGAGGCAAAACTGAATAAAAGCCTATCAGTCGATAACTCCATCGTATCCAACCGCCTCAGGGCCTCCCAGGTAAACCTCGAAAGCATCGTGAACAGCGTACTCGACCTCAGGACCTCCAACGAACGCACCAGCAAACTGATCACGCGGTCCATCGCCCCAGTCAAGGACATATACTACGCCAAGTGACCACCCTGATCCATTCATCGACGTATCGTAAAGTATCACTCATCACATATCACTCCCGCATCTCGAACTACTCGTCCATCCACTCCACCGCCCGCCTCAACTGGAAATCCGAGTCCAGGTCCCTCTCGCAGCCCAGGCCCACCCCGATGGCCCGCTAAAGCTCCTGCTATTTCTCGCTCTGCATCTTCCTCGGCCATCCCAACTACAGGAAATCGTCGACGCTTACCTCTTCCGCCCGCTCGGAATGGGCTGCAGTTTTTTCGAGGTGGAGTTCTTCGATCTATCTGATCTCTCGATATCCGATGGATTCGGGATTGAGGGTCATCTTTCTCATTTTTTTGGTTTTGTTACGGGGTACGTCTCTATCAATCACGCTAATGGACGATTTCCTGGATCTTGAGGCCCGACTGCTCCTGGCGTTGTGGATGATATCAAAAGGCCCTGCGATTTATTCCGACTCCCCCTCAAGCAACATCAATAAAATTATAAATTTTGAACCTTTGAAACACATAACTCCCCCCTCCGACCACAGGTGCCAGAGAGTAACCCCGTCAACATCCACCCACGAAAAACCAGATTTATTAATCAATAGTATTATACAAAACCATCAGTATTTGAAATTGTTGCCAACCTATTGGAACCTGGATATGGAGATACTCTATGACTGGCAAAGCTCGAAAACCGTCTCCCGCAGCATCGCTGGACTCGGTACTGGATTTTTACGATAAAAATTTATTATTTAGTGATCAACGGTCTGTATATTTGAATGCGTACCTATGGCTACTTCACATCTTTGAATTTAGTCATCACGATACGCTAGAATTTAACCAGATCGCTGTTTTTTACGCTGTCGCGACCGTCAACGATCAAGGGAAGAGAGAAAAGGATCACCTAGACAGGCTTCTTGATCGATAGCTTGGCAGAAGCCTACTCTTTACTGCATATGGATTGGGAGAAAAGAATAGGGACGAATCTCTAACGATCCAGGATTGTCCTGCATTGCAGGGAAAGATGCTCGTAAACTAGATAGGGGATGTGATACTAGCCTTTAGATCTTTCTTGATGGTGATATCAGTCAGAATGGAATACTATATCTCTCTCGAACGATGCTCTATCGATTTGTTGAGCTCACCCCTAAGCACCAACTTCAGTCTCCCGATCTCCAAGCCCAACTTTGCAGCCTCTTGCTGGAACTCAATCGAAAGACGCTTCATCAGGATTACGAATTAGTGGTCCCTGTCCTGCGGGATGGTCTGTCTGGAGGCTGGGCATCCCATGATGGGAATTGAGAGTTTAGAATTATAAAGGAAATAGGTAAAACCATCCGGGATAATATTGGAGAAATCATCATCGTGGTGGAGGATATATCATAAAGATAATATGTTGGGTTTTTTGATATTGGGGTATCAGATGATCAACCATGCGATCCATAGGACCAAAACAACAGTCAGGCACATCGATCTGCCTCCGTATTACTTCGAAGGAGCAGAGATTTCCTTGGCGGGTAGAGGAGAGGCGGTTTCTTTTTTCACTTCTTTTTTCTTTTGCTCCTGGAGTCCCCCTTGGGGGATTTTTCGAGTTTATCCGTGAATACCGGTAGCGTAGTTTTTGACTTATGCCTTTTCCTACTAGCCGAGAACAATTGGCGGACTTTGTGGTGAACAATCTTAGAGAATTTCCTTTCGGTGAAGCTCCTCCTTGACGGGGGTAAACAATGGCAGGGATTGGACTCCTTCAGGCGACTGGCCGAACTAAAGCTCCACCTTTGCTGACGGCTAGCAGAAATCCTCACGTAATCGATCCTCACATGCTCATCAAGGCCATCACGTGGGCATCCCATGCTCCTCCTTTTACATTTCTTTCTTGGGTGGTGATTACCTGGGGTCGCTCTGGTTGTTTTTGAAGTAATCCACTACCTCTGCACTATTCGCGAAGACTGGGCTGCATTTTTCCAGAAGGTCCTCTGAGCTATCTGGCGAATCCAAGATCTCGAAGACTTCCGATCTGAGGTCTTCAAAGGCGCCATTTTTAACTTTCTTCATGAGATGTGCGCAGAGGTGAGGGTCTGCGATCTGTATATAGAGGGTGGTGTCTCTGAGCGCCACCCTGAGCGGTGCGAACTGGGCGAAGATCTCGAGGAGGGTGGCTTCGCGGAGGGGCGCTGCAGTGGAGAGAAAGTGTTTGAGCTAACATCTAAATATTATTATATTGACACATCATATATATAAGCTCAAGTTATAAGCTCGATCCATACCTCCATACACAAACAAACATTATTATCATCCGGGTGGCTTGGACGCTTCGGGAGGATTGGAAAAATAGATGATGAAGGATTTTGGATTGGGAAGTGATTTGAAATTAGCTTGATTGCATTCTATAGGAATTGTGATTGGTTTGAGGATTTAGAAGGCATGACATTCTTGATTTTTTATGGGCTTTCACATACCATTTATATGCTCATTAGCAATCCTTATGATAATATTCATCGATAAATATCTCTTTTTCAATCATTTCGCCGGTAGCTTCTAAAATCACTGCCCGTATACCTTCTTTGGAAGATCCTATTCCTCTGCATACTGTTTTGCCTCCTCTAGCTATCTAAATGTTGGCTTGTATATCCCATTCCGAATTAGCCATCCACCAAGATCTTCCAATGTTCCTTTTGACTCTCACTCAAGCCTGAATATGTCTTTTCCAGCTTTGCCTAAGCCATGGATTTGTTAGTATTTATCCTCATCGAACTAGACAAAGCTTTAGTATGCAATCGATTGGCAAAGTGCGCACCTTCCTCGGTTCTGGACCTCATGCTGAAGGATGGCTTCTTCCGCCCATCTGTCGCTCCTCCTCAAGTCCTTGCAGCATCTCATTTGGCACGGTTTTCTCATGACTTCCATATTGATGGGACAGACGAATTCCCTCACCTTTTATTTGTATCTATCCTCACTGAGACTAAGCAATTCGTTGAATGTCGCATCGCTCATGGAGATGGGTTAGAATTCAGGAATAACTGGGCCATTGTATGCCGGACTCAACTATTGGATGGAGAGCCTGGATGAAGATCTCACCTGCTAGATTATTGGCGAGGAGGCTCTGGGATCCGGCCTCCTGCGGGTGTAAAGCCAAGCACCGAGACCAATGACGGCGATGAGGACTATCGCACCCATGCCGACCGTAACAGCCGAAAGACCGAAGATGCCTGAGGCGGGAATGGTGGAAAGATTGGAGAGGGATGAGGTGCTGGTAGCTGCTCCGCATATGCTGCCAGTGGCCATTGAGCTTCCTGCGTTTCCGCCCATCTCTTAGATATTTTTATACTTATTTTGGCAGAAAAGTATTAGAACATAAATGAAACTGGGAGATGGTTTGAATAATAGGAGAAACGCAAAAAAACATGAGGAGAATGGTAAGTGTATCAGTCAGTCCATCATGTTTCTTTCTTTGCAAGTTATCTTTATATTTGCAATTTTATTGAAGATTCATGATCTTTGTACCTGATAGTATTCCAGCCATAGACATTTTTTGATCAACTTTATCCTTGGAATCAAACAATCACGATTGGCAAAACATCTCATATCTCATATATTAATTCCCAATCTTTAATATACGCCCAAATTAGCCAACATTCCTCTCCAAATCCACAATACCTCCATGGCCAAATCCACTCGCGAGTATGGGTATATAAAATTTCAAATAAATCGCTAAAAATGCAAAAAAAGTAAAATTTGAAAAAAGGGAAACAGGTGCACTCCTCTCAGAACTGCATGATCTGCAGGATCGCCAAAATCCCCTTCCTCATCACCATCTCCTCAGTCATTCTCCTCCAAAAATACTACCACCCCCTAGAAAAATCCACATTCGCAGCACTCACGCACCCCCTCATCAAGCACACCCCCGGAAGGATCAAAAACCACTACAAAGATACCCAGATCATAGCCAACGGAAGGGAGAATCTCTTCGCTACTACAATTTCACCGCAATCATCACCAAGATCAAACCGGTAGTGCTTGAATGCATCAAAAGAGATACCCTCATGCCCATGCACTACCACGAACGGACCCACCCAATCATGCTGAAACATTCCCTCCTCAAGCGAAGGATAGCACCAGTATCTCACAACAGAGTCTTGTTCGTCAAAGAAAATACTAACGAATCTACAGACGAGTAGCAAAGATCATAACCCGGAAGCAGACCAAAAACCAAGGGGAAATTAGACGGCCTCCATGCGAAGATTAACCAGAAATCTATCACCATGGTCCGCAGATTCTAAGACCAAAACGATTTCCACTCCAGCTTCATATTCTACTCATGAACTACGCATCGAAGCATACAGTCGGGAAGAGTAACTCACACAAAATCAAGAGATCTGGAGAGGGAACTAGAGGAGAATAGCATCAGCTAGATCATGAAGATAAATAAACGCTATGGATAGACAGAACGCCTTCGGACCAATCCTGAACCATCCTCCAAAAGATTGCTAATAATCCAATAGAATTACGGCTTCCAACCAAAGAAACAGCATCAAACAATAGTATAATAACCCAAGCCTTAGAGACCTTAGAAGAGAAAGATGGTGAGCCCCAATATGGCAAAAATGAAAGAGAATATCCCCCACAGGGTGCAAACCGATTACGATTGCGAGGTCATCAAGAAAGGAAAAAAGAAATCTTCAGTCAGCTCCAAGAAGGAACTGATGGGAGAGAAGGCAGGAAGTTTCTAGGATCCAATAGCAAGAAAAAAGAGAACAAATTGGGCAGGTGGCAAAATCACGAGTCAAATGATGGGAAATACTATGATAATAATTTATTCTATATCTGCATCGCAATCCCATACCCCAACCCATCATATTCATAATTTCATCATATTCATACAATCATTCCGTCTTCCCCGCCAGCACATTCCTCGCATGCTCCAATTTCCTCTTCTTCTCCTCTGCTGGATTGTAGCATCGAACCGTCTTCATGAAGCTGACCAAAACCCACAGGTGCATGTAGACCTGGAAGAGCAAATCATCCACATCACGTGCAGGAAGTTATCCCCCTAGCCCTCCAACCGAATCGACAGCCAAATCCAGATCATTATCGGTAAAGCCCACTGCAAGAGCAGCCCCATCCCATCCTGAATTTCCCCTGCTGGAAAATCAAACTCTCAGGCAGAGCCAGGATCAATGCGCCAATGACCCACATGTAGTATTGCAGAGTGATCACCTTATTGAAAGCAACGAAGGCAAAGTAGCAAGGAAGTGCAAATAGAAGGGAGAGTACCCCGGAGGAAACGAGTAATGGTGAAGATGATGTAGAGAGAGGGATGGCTCGAATGAAGGATCGGGATGCACTGCCGACCTCCACAGAATAGTTGAGGTAAAGCTAGTAGAAATAGGGGAAAAGGAGTGCCGGTTATCTTTGCGGAAGAAGTGGTAAAGGTATGTCTCTTATATGAATTCTCACCGTAAGGAAGTAGAAAATACCTCCAAGAGTAACGAACACCCCACCTGCTCCTATTCCCATCTATACAATAACTGGAAAACTTTTTTCCAACTTTTTCCCCTTGTTTAGTATTCATACGCCAAGAGCAGAGGCAACAGTACGACAGGGTACACCCTCACATGCACCCACACTCCATAGATAACATACGAAATCCACCTCAATTTCCATTCAGGCTGGGCCGATGCTAGCTTATTGTTGGTCACCTGCAGGGCCGATTGGTTGCCCGTTGCCTATCCTCCAAAATAATAATACCAAAACCCGTACATCAGGGCCAAAGTGATGCTCTCGCAACTTCCGCGCACTGTGAGTGCTATAAAGAGGGGATTGTAGGCGTACATCTTGATTGCTACTTGGGCATACCTTTCTGCATTTTTTTTGGATTGGTCGCTCCTGCTGACGATGAGGTAAAGAAAGACCATGGCTGCCACGTCGAAGAAGCAGAAGATGATCTTTCCCACTGTCTAGTGGAGAGTGTAGTTGAACTTGTTGAGGTAGGTGAGGATGGGAGTGTATCTGTAGGTATGGCGATCGTAGGGATTTTGGTACAGAGAGGCATCCGAGTACACCTTGTAATCGATATCGGTGAATGCCAATTATTGCGCATATATATTTTCGTATGTGGAGAGGAAGAAGATGAGGAAGACCCTGAGGAGGAACCCCCACACAATCACTCCCTTTATATCGCTGCGAATTGTCATAATATTATTAATAAGTTGATAACGTGGAACAAAAGACGAAAATGGGAAGATGACGGGGGTATAAATAATGAAGGATTTTTTGGTGAACTGTATAGAGCTTGGTGTAATATGTTTGTGTAAAAATATGATTGGGTTATTGATAGCTTCAATCAAGGCTTACCTTTATCCTTTACCATCTTTCCCCCTCCTTTATTACCGTTCATTATCCCTCTCTTTATTATCCTTCCCATCCCAAAATAATAATATATCTATTACCAATGTCAATCCCCCTCTATCTTCTGTCAATCCTATTACTGCTCTCATGCGGAAGGTGCGCGTACGAGCCCGAGCTAATGCTGACAGCGACTGCCGACATCATCAACAAGGAAATCGCCATCAAATACGGCAAGAACATCTCGGACAAGATCAACGAGTACAAAGTGGCCGACATCCACGCCGAGCAAAGGCCTCAGGAGTCAACGTCAAATTCAACCTCACGCAAATCAAACAAAAAATCAATATCAACTGGAAAACCAACATCCTACAAGTCAAAAATACACACACCTTCACCATCAACTCCAAAAATATAGACCTCAGCCTCGACGGACAGCTAGAGGTCAAGATCGGCCCCACCAGGAAACAAAAAGGACCACTCAAAGTTGTTGTCACTGGACTGGAACTTGATACCACCCTCAGGTTCGCCAGCAGCAAATGCCAAAAGGGCATCGGGTTTGACCTCCAAGTCGAAGACGTGTACGTTAATGCCAAGTCCTTGAGCATTAAAATCGAGGGAAAAGGCTTCGACAACTTTGTCATCGCAGAACTGGAAAAGATAATCACGCCGAGAGTGCCAGGACTGATCAAGAACGCAATCACAGATAAAGTCAACCCGCTGATTTCGCAGTACACCTGCATGAGAGTGGAGGAGAATCTACCCATCGGAACCCAGAACTACATCCTCGTCCTCAACACAACCCAAGTGCCTGAGTTCGATGACAACCTGAAGTTCCTGCGCATCCCCATCGATATCACCTTCCAAAACCTGAGAACCAACGAGACCAACGACGAGCTCTAGCGCGACGACCTTCCGCTCAACCAGCAATTCCAGAACAGTTCTGATGTATCTCTCGCCCTCTCCTCAACTTCCTCAATACTGTCATCTGGCTGGTCGATGACGCAGAACTGCTATATGGAGTTGTGACTGCAGATATGCTTGGACCCAATCCTCCCATCGCCCTCAATACCACCAATCTCTCCATACTCATGCCAAAACTCAAAGAAAAATGGCCCAATAAAGGTAACCCCCATTCTATGCAGAGGTCTTCCTGGTGGTCTCTCCGTCGACCAAATACGAGCACTTGCTGATCCGCAGCGGAAGGATAGTCACCGTGCTTTCCCTCTCGGTCAAGTTCGCAGTCAACGTCACAGGTAAGCCACTCCCCATGGACGAATGCCTCGCCTCAGGGGATTGCGTGATTGCCTGCGATCTGAACATGACCCTTCCAGTTTCAGTATCCCTCAAGCTAGGGTCAAAACTGGCCTTTGGACTGCTGCACAATGCCGGTTTCTACGACATCTCCGTACTCCATTACTAATCTAGATAATCGATTCCAAGATCTAGCTGAACGTGCAGACCTTAAGATCGATAATAAACGAGATAATCGGTTCTATGCTGCCGGACCTGAACGAGCAGTTGTCGTTGGGGATGGAGCTGCCGGCGAAGATTTGGGAACTGTTGGCCAAGAATGATATTTCGGATATCATGTCCAAGATCTTCCTCGATTATATCGCCCTCGGACTGAAGATTGATCTTTGAAAACGGTATTATCAGCAAAACAACCATAGGATAAGGATTGATATAATTGTATTCAAAAAAATAATTGAAAGGATAAGCGGGAGAAAAAGAGTACTTCAACCGGCATCCAGAAGGCCCTTTCTTGTAATTTGGACGCAAATGCTGTTGTAGCTGTTTGTCTTGATTGTAGATAGTTATACAATTTTAAAAATTAGAAATGGAATCGAATTCAAAGGCATGGTACGAGCTGGTGCTACTCCGTCTGTTCGTAAATCGCAACACCATCCCTCCCTACCTGCAAATCATCCAGACCTGCGTCGAAGTGGTCCTCTACATCGCCATCATCAACGGCTTTCCCCTCGGCAGCAATCTCTTCTCCAACTCCAGCGCAAATGTCGCCATCTCCTGATACTCATCGGCGTGCTAATCGTCAGAATGGCCAGCGGCATATCCATCATCAAATTTGTATACGTGCCAATACTCTCCTACACACTCAGCGTTGTCAATTCTTCCACCTCAGCCATCCCGTTTATAGTACTCACCGGCCTATGCATCGCTATCGACATCATCAGCAGCATCTCCTTCGACTTCTACTCATAGAATCTCTCATCGTAAAACCTAAACATCTGCAAAATTCTGCATTACGGTGCGATTATCTTCGGAATTTCGCAAACAGTCCTAGGCAATAACTTCATAATCGACGGTATATGTATCGGTATCTTCATGGGTCTGTGGCTATTCAAGCGTGCCTCTATCTGTCGCAGCAGGACCTTCAAGTAATTCCTGCTACTGGCCTACCTGTGGATGGCAGTCTCGCACCTAATGGTGATGGTGACCAACTGGATGGCGATGCCGCTACTGGTACAGATCGGCCTCCCGCTGGCCTTCACCCAAATCGTTCTCAAGGTCTACCTCGAGAAGAAGAGCACGGCGAAACTAGATGAATTGTACTCGCAGTAAAACTACCTGAAGATGGCATTCGAACTGATGATCTACATCCATGGGAGAACTACTCCCACAAATGGATAAGCAAATCTAGGCCTTCCTCGTAGATCGGCAATACTCCTCCCTCAAGGACGCTGAGAAGCGAAGACTAATCTACGAGAAATTGATTGACATCCTCTCCAGGAGAAATAGCTATGAGGAGCAGTTGGTCACCGCCCAAATCTACCTCTTCTACAACCACCAACTGCTCAAATCCAAGATCATTCTGAATAAGATAAGCAGTATGCTGGGCGTGAGCCACTGGATGCGCAGACTGTGCGTGTTCAGAGTGAGCGAGACGCTGCACGAGTCTACAAGCACAAGAACAAGGAGATCCACTTCGCGCACTACGACCAGTACTACCAGTGCGACTACTTCCGCTCCCTCTCCTCAAGTCCTCCCTCTCCTTCATCTCCCTCTGGTAGTACACCAAACGCCCAGAAATCATATCAGAGAAGTTTAGACAACTGGCCGATCGGCTGGTCGCCATGGAGAGGAAATTGAAGTTACTTTTCAAGGAAATATAACCCAAATGCTTGACGATAGCCTGCTGTACGTCTCGTATCTTCTGTAAGTGGCCAGGGATTCCACGCAAGCAAATGGGATTCTCTAGGCGCTGGCCTTCAACGAAGACTTCTAGATAAATTTCCAACTGGACGAGAAGGTGTTCGTGTAGTTCTCTCTCTAGGCCGAGGCGATGGTGTTCTAGCGGGCGGGGAACAACGTGAGTCTGCTGCTGGGGTGGTAGCGGAAGGAGCTGGAGGGGCAAAAGATGGACCTGCTGCTGCCGGACTTCTACCGCAAGTTCCACAGCAACTACCTCAACGAGTGCTTCGAGCTGGAGTTCACCAGACTCTACCTCTACAGCAAAAAGACCATCGCCAGGAATCGCTGGGGGTACTACGAGGAGTGCAACGTCATGCTGAGACTGCACTTCAACGCACACGGACAACTGGTCCTCAGAGGGTACCTGCAGATCAAACCCAATCCCAACTACTCGTGGAACCACTTCCTCTTCATCGGCGAAAATGAGGAGATACTGGAATGCTCTGAAAATTTCTCAGACTATGCCCCCTCGATGAGCAGAATGCACAGGGCGGGGGAATGTTCGAAGAGGTCAAATTGTACAAGACCATCACGCACAGGACCATCGATAGCTTGATTGAGTACCACCCGCTGCTGGTGTTCTAGACTGAAGCCCAGAAGGTCTTCTACTACGTGCAGTACGTCAGGGACGATTCGGCCGAGCCCAAGGAAAAAGTAACCCAGCTGTTGGAGACGATGCAGTTGAGGAA
Organism: Nymphaea colorata; assembly: GCF_008831285.2. Classification (NCBI taxonomy): domain Eukaryota; kingdom Viridiplantae; phylum Streptophyta; class Magnoliopsida; order Nymphaeales; family Nymphaeaceae; genus Nymphaea; species Nymphaea colorata. The sequence continues at coordinate 33,225 of NW_022204992.1, forward strand.
ATTTGATTGGGATTCGTGAAGAAATATTACCTGAGGGTGCAAGACTTGCTCGTGAATGTATACGCAAAAGAGTACGTCCTGCTGCCTTGGTGAGCATCCTCGCGGTGGGCGGCCTGCTGGGGTTGTAGGCCTACTTCTACCAAAACGCGCAAACGCAGGCGCTGCTCTAGCAAAAGACAATGAACACCACTCGGCAAGTGCTATCGTACTACGATACGAGCATCGCCCTGGGCATGCGGATAAACTTCGTCAACATGAGATCAACTACGGGTACTCCAATAACATATCGGCTAACAACGTCCTCAATTTGTCGCTGGTCCTGCAGAGCAACAACGAACAATTGAAGGGATTACCAAGTATAACTACTCTCTTCCTTCGCTGATACCCGGAGTCACGTACTCAAACCCAATTACGATATGATTGTCGAACTGCTCTCCAATGCCTATATGATTCGGCAATTCTCCGATGACTCTTTCCTCCAATCCACCGTCCTAACCCGTGCCCAACTTTCCTCTATTCCATCTTCGGCAACAGTATAGAGAATACTAGAACAACTTCGTCCAATCATTGAAGATGCGAAACCGGATCATGGAGATTACATAGCCATCGCCTGCATTATGGTCATCTTGCTCGCTCTCTGCATCTTCATCGTCAGAGTGTAGCACAAACTGCGCAGAGATTAGCAATAGACCTCACCCTTCTCACCACAGTCCACAACCAGGACGAACTGATCAGCACCACCAGGCAGTTCATCTCCAAAATCACCCGCGAGGACACGAACAGCTTCAGGTACTAGCAGGATGCTATTGGAAAAAACGGAATGTATAATAGCTCTTTTGCGCCGGATACCACAGGAAGGGAAAAAGATCCCTTCGCTTCCAGGTCGTAAATGTCGCTAAGGTAGATCTCAGGACGGGATCTGCTTGGGGAAAGCTTCAACAACCGTTCAGGAGTGCTGCAGACGGCCATAACGTCGAGACTGGAGCCGCAGCCTCAATCCTTCGCCACTCAGAACCAGTAAATCAACCTCACCCCTCGCAAGAGATGGATTTACGGGGTCTGCATAGGCCTAGCGGTTGTAATCGGCGGCATCTCCCTAGCCAACGAGATCCAGTTCAACATAAAGGGGCAAATAAACATACTCCAATCGGTATCCAACATCTTCACCCTCTTCTCCACCGGCACCATATACTCCCGATCGATGATCCTCTTCCTCAACCTCATCTGCCTGCGCAACAGCGGCCCCATCAACACGGCCCCTTCGATACCTTCATGGGAAATTACACGCAATCTCAAACCGTTGTCACTTTTCCCGAAGGGTCCTTCGAGGATTTCCAGCCCTTCCAGAACATTCTCAGCCAGGTGACCTACCAATACATGTGCACGTATGTCAACTGCGATCCTAATTTCGCCAATGAGGTCAATATCATCTACACGACGACCATACAAAAGATGATATCCTCCGCACAGACATGGAAATCGCAACTAAATTCAATGAATGTGAGTACGCTTGGCCCCATGCTGAAGAACGGTTCAATGACTCACTTCATCGACCTCGTTACTACTCCTAGCAAACGATAAGGTCGCAATTGCTCAACATGACCACTCTGTATTTTAGTTGCTTCTCACAGTACTCCAACAACATCATGCAGAAGAAGCAATTGCTGATGGGTATTACGCTGGGAATGACAGTGGTTGCGCTTGTAATGCTGGTGGGATTGGTCTGGTACGTGAGTAGGCATCAGGGCTACTTGAGGGATATTGCAGGGCTGGTCAAGACTGACTCCTACATCAACGATGACAGCCAAATCGCAGATAGGGATGCCGTCAAGGTGAACCAGTGATCCAATTTTAGTTTATATTATCAGCACACAGCATATCCATATGCATACCTATCATATTACAGACATAATCCATAAGATATTTATCATACATCCCACCTCCTTTGGCACCGCCCTAAGCATATAATTGTAATACATTAATTACTTATTTCTATGTTTCGCATCCTAACCTAGGACGATTCTTCCCTCCACCTCCTCGAGCCGGAGTACCTTTCCAGCAACGGGTCCCTGCTGGCTTCCCCCGCCCAAATCCAGCCCATCATCGAAATGGTCCGCTCCATCACCTACGAATATTTTCACAATGAAATTCCAGTTCTCGCCAAAAAAGTGAAAACCTTTGCCACGGAAGCACTGCCATGAACTTCTCAGTGGATCTCTACAGAGAGATCATGACATACATACGCAAACAGACCGAAATTATCACCTTTTACCAAGATTACATGACCAGCATCAATAGGGAAATCGAGTTTCAGGATATCGCAGCCAGTACGGAAAATAGCGGGACAGATGCAGAGGAAAGAGTGAAGGTTTTTTAGCAGGCCATTCAACAGAGAAGCAGTATTAGAGAAAATGTAGGAGATTTATAGTTGCAAATATAGAGTCGGCTGGATGGCAAGGCGGAGACTACCACAGAAAAGACCGAAAAGACTATGCAGTCAGAGATCATAGAAACAGATAATACCACCCTGTAAGAAAATCCTTTCAACAAATTTACATAATTCTTCAAGAATAGCATACAGCTTTCTGTATCCAAACCCAACGATAAGGGACAAAAGAAGCTAAACGATTCATCGATGTAATTGAAGGCCTTCGAGAAGAAGGGAGGAAGCGTTTTGTAGAACAATTTTTAGACTCTTCTGAGAGGGTAAATTGAGACGATTTGAAGCGAGAAGCACTGACGATTAAAAACGAGGGAAAGCATTGGGAAATCCAACAATTCAAATATAATCGGTTGATCAAGGATGGTCTTATGAATGGGAAATTGAAGAATAGGAAGAAGAAGAAATGATCATCCCGCTTATTACTACTTATACTCGCGCTTAAGATTATCCATGGATATATATATGATGCTTTCCAGTTTTAGTCTGGGATATAGCATAAGGTTAGTACCGTAATTATTCAGAAACCTTCCAACTTAAATACCTTCTTAATAAGAAATTAAAAATTATTTAAAATGTACGACCAAAACATCGGTAAACACTGCTCCTAATCCACCTGTCGCCAAAAAGACTGGCTGCCAGTCAAGTGCAAATACTGTTCCAAGATCTTCTGCGCCGACCACAGCTCAATCGAGTCCCACAAATGCCCCCAATACGAAAAGTAATACAAAAAGGTTACGTCTGCCCCCTCTGCAACAAGACCCTCTCCCTCAATCCCTCCCTAACCGTCGAGTAGAATTTCAGCATCCACGAGGCCCTCGATTGCCAGAGAGACTTCCAGAAGAATTTCCACGTCCAACCGACCTGCACAGGCACCCACTGCCACGCCAAACTCACAGAACTCAACTCCTACCTCTGCGGGAAGTGCCAGCATAAGGTCTGCCTCAAACACCGGATGCCCGAAGACCACCGCTGCAGAGTCAAATGATCAATTCTCTTATTTACTTCTCTAACCGTTTGTAGTATATCAGAACTGCATGAATATATACATGGGAAAGGAAGGGCGAACAAAAAGGAGAAAGGCAAATACAACAATAAGATATAAGTAATAACTGTGAGAGATGGGAAGTGTATAAGTGCATAGGAGGCAACTTCCCAGCTGTATATAGATTTGGGATAAGTTAATAAGATGGTGGGTGAGGCCCCAAAAAAGCATTAATGTACGACTTCAAGAAAAAACCGTCCAAAACCTACGACCAGCAAGCCCTCATAGACAAGTTAAACTCCACGAGTATCATTTGCTGACGGTCGAAGACGAGCTTGATTACGCACCCCCGAGGGATAAGGAACAACATTACTACTCGTGCCGCAGGATAGTGAAAGGAATGGCAGCGCTGCTGATGTTGAGAAGTGAACAATTTTTTTAGCATTGCAGATGCAGGAAAATATGGAGGATGGCGACTCCAAGGAGAAAGACGCAATCGATTAGAACAGAGCCCCCAAGTTCAGACTCAGGGCCTGTCTCGAAAGCTGCCTCGAGGTATTCTCACGAAATCGTATCTAATCTTCACGTAACTTCCCAAAACTCCCTCAAAAGGTAACGCTCCTCGTGGGTTATTGGGAAACCTTCAAAGAGACTATCCTAATGGTCCTCAAGCGGATCAGTCTCGCCTCCACCTCATAGCAAAAGATCATCCTCATGAACGGATGGTACCTGGATACGTGCAAATTGCTAGATGTTTGCCTGATCTACGGAGAGAAGTACAGAAGCGCGGTGGTGGGGCTGTGAGGAATGTGTTTGCAAAAGGAGAGGAACTGGATGATTTCCAGAAAGATTATCAAAGGTTTTGGAGCTTATATACCTAAGGCTGAAAGAGCTCTGCGAGGAGTACGAAGGATTTGCAGGGATAGACTTCGCCAGGCTGCAGGAAAGCAACCAGCTCTACCAAAACTTCCACAACGCTGAGTCCACGCTGACGAAATCGCTCCTCAAGACTCTCTTCTCCACCTACGACCTCATCAAGAACCTGTAAGCTATCGTTTAGTACTTTCCCTCCAGATGCAAAGTGCAGCTTCTGCAGCAGATCCTGGTCTATAAGCGGTTCATCATGATCTACAACAAGTTGAGATTCTACGATGAAAGCTAGTGGAGGTTCGGAGCAAGAGAGAGCCTCTTCCGGCCCTTCATCAACCAGTTGAAAAGGGCAATGGTGAGCTTTGTCGGCAATTCCCTAGCCAAGATCTCCAGATTGATCAAAGAATTGCCCCCGCAGAGCTCGCACAGGATGGATCTCAAGAGAACCTTTGCCAATTTCTGGCATTTCACGCTCATTGTCCCAGCGGTGTCCTATGACATAGGGAAAACCAGACCAGAATAGCAAAGGCATCATACCATGGAAGGGAACTGGGAATCATGGTGATTAAATAAAAGGGAAAGGAGATTTTCCTCACCCAAACCATTGAGCAATTCAACAAGAAAGCCATATCTTCACTGCTATCACCAAGGCACTGGATATCAATAGGGAGATGGGGATTGGAGAAGAGGAAGAGCGATTTGGACAAGATGGAGAAGTGGAAATTGCCTTCATTTTCCCAGTTTCTCAAAAATATCGGAGATCTTCCCTCCATAGCCCCATCCCTTTCCATCCCGCCATAGAAGGATCTAAAATAATACAACGACTAGCCAACGACAGACTAGGAGGATCTTTAGCAACAAACCTACCCAATCTTGATTCCTGCTAGGCAAGTTTTTCTCCTAAATCTTCTAAACGTAGGAATAGACGGAAGAGATAACCCAGGACAAGGCCGATAGGACCCAGGACAAGACCGATAGGACAGCCATCGAAAAGACCGCCATCCTGAAGCGTAAGGACGACGCACAGGCCCTGCTTGACTAGATGGAACTCAGCTCCATCGGATGCAATAGCCGACACTACTGCAGCCAGGCAATGAGCGACTCACTCGTGCAGGATGACAGTTTGGAATCAGTTGAAGCCATGCTCTCCATCTCATGATATGATCCCCATCCATACCCCCATCTATACCCAACGCCCATCCCATCTATATCCTCCTCCCAATAATCCCCATTTAATCTTGCTATCATATCTAAGTATTTAGCTTGATATATGATTCGAATCCAATAATAGTTTTTTGATCACCAAAATGATAAAATCGATGATTGTTGCCCTGCTGCTCCTGGCTGCGGTGCAATCGCTGTACACCTCCTCCTTCTGGGAGAAGAAGGGAATCAACGTGCGAGACCAACTACTCGACGACGAAAACACACAGGCCGTCTATCTACAGACCTCTTGCACTGATGTTGATCTTAGTGTTCCACCGTACAGCCACAACGGCGTGGTGATGAGCGGCTACCTGAACGTCAACAAGGCCGGTTCAGGTCTCGGCTTTATTTTCTACGGTAAGGAGGGAGCCAGCAAGGCCACGCTCAAGAACTTCCCCACCATCATCTGGCTCAACGGCGGCCCCGGCTCCTCCAGCCAGCTCGGCAACTTCATGGAACTCGGACCCCACTTCGTCAGGCCCGCCGCCATGGCCCCCTACGAGATCGTCAAGAACAACTACACCTGGGTCAAGGAGTACAACGTCATCTTCGTTGATCAGCCAGTGGGTACCGGCCTCTCCTATGCCGACCCGCAGCACCCAAGCCCCTACTGCAAGAACATGACCGACGTTGCCAACGATTTCTACTACGCCCTCAAGGAACTTTACCAGAACCCCAACGGATGCTTTAACAAGTCGGAATCACCGGAGCGCATCCCCTCTTCGTGTTCGGAGAGAGCTATGCCGGAAAGTATGCTCCCGCCATCGGACAAAAGATCAAGTATGAGGAAACAGAAAATAAAGGATTTTTGACCGGACTTAAGGGAGTTGCTATTGGTGATGGGTTCACTCATCCTTATCACATCCTGACCCAAGTGGGTGAATACGCCTTCAACCTGGGCCTAATCGACTACCAATAGCGTTCAACAATCTAGCACGTGATCCTCAACGCAACCTACCAGGAGCGCTTCCGACAGTGGGTGGACCTCCACGACACCTTCGACCTCGCCCTCGACCTCATCGTCAACATGAGCGGAGGAGTCAACGTCTACGACATCACCAAGTACAGGGAATACCCCGTCGAACTCATCGCCTCCTTCCTCGAAAGCCCAGACAACAAGAAGAGGTTCGCCCTCAACGATGGAGTCACCTTCGGAAAACAGAGCGGCAACGTCTATGAAGCCCTCTACGCAGATTTCATGTACCAGTATGTACACCTGGTCGAAATGCTCCTCGAAGCCAAGGTCAACGTCCTCATCTATAACGGCCAGAACGATCTGATCGTCGAAACCCCAGGAACCTTCAAGTGGGTGGAGATGCTGCACTACGCCAAGGCCGACGAGTTCAGGTAACCATTCATCTATTCAGAGACACTCTGCTTCAGCCTTGGAAGGTGAAGGACAAGGTGGCGGGTTTCTACAAGATCGTCGGCAATCTGGAGTTGAGGACTGTGAACGACGCTGGACATTTGGTGCCGATGGACCAGGGCGAGAACTCCCTGGAGATGGTGAAGAGCTTCGTGAAGAGGTCACTGTGATTAGCATGATTTGGATGGCACTCGGATGTCATATCTATGGATTGGATGGATGGTATGATAAATGGTGGGATGGGGTGATGGATAGATAGTTGTATCAGATGGTAGTGCAATATGATGAGATGCTTGAGTATAATTTGGTTTTCATACAAATGACTGCAACCCTCACCCAAGTGATATTCAAAATATTATAATTGTCAGTCTATATAAACATAATATTCCCAATATGAAAAGCGAAGGAAACATCAAAGTCTTCTGCAGGTTCCGCCCCTTCAACTCCGCATAAATGGCCAACAATCCCACCCTCCTCCACCGCATCTCCAAAGGCACCCACCTCGCCATCAAGGACACCAAGAGCGAAGCAGTCTTCCTCTACGATCACGTCTTCGACCTCACCAGCACACAAGAATAAGTCTTCGAAAAAGTAGGAGAACCCGTCCTCAACAACATCCTCGACGGATTCCACGGCACCATTATGGCCTATGGACAAACCAGCTCAGGAAAGACACACACCATGCAAGGATACGAGGCCAGCGATAGCGGACGAGGCATCATGCCCAGAATGGTACTCGTGAGTCTATCCAGATATAACGTCTGTTCCTAGCAATCTAAAAATCCCCCGAGAACATCGAGTTCAAGCTGAAGCTTTCATCTTTTAACTGTATTGCTAGAAGATCCGAGACCTGCTGGACGTGTCGAAGAGCGACCTTTCGATCCGCGAGGGCAAGCAGGGCTACTACATATAGAATCTAACCGAGAGGTATGTGACCGAGGAGGAGAGCTGAGAGGGTGATTGCGCAGGGACAGAGGAATAGGATCACCTGCGCCACCAAGATGAACGAACATTCCTCACGCTCGCATCTCATATACAGTTAGTACTGTCGCAAACCGCTCTACCAGACGGCCCTCCAAGACCAGCAGACTTTTCCTGATCGATCTGGCCGGTTCTGAAAAATCTCAAAGACGGGTGCTGAGGGTAAGGTCTTGGAGGAGGCAAAGAAGATCAACCTCAGCTTGACCAACCTGGGCAACGTAATCAAGGCCCTATCCGAGCGCAAGGGACAGGGCCACGTCCCATACCGCAACTCCAAGCTAACCAAGATCCTCCGGAGTCTCTCGGAGGCAACTCCAAGACAACTCTGATCGTCACTTGTTCCCCCCATTAAATGCACCTCGCAGAAACCATCTCCACCCTTCGCTTCGGCTAGAACGCGCAGAAGGTGAAAAACAAACCGAAGATCAATCGCGAACTGACCGTGCAGGAACTGATAAAGATCAAAGAGAAATTGGAGGAGAGATTGGCGAGAAAGATACACGGATCAAATGCCTAGAGAATTATATTAAGGGTACGCTCAAAGCGGAATTACCGGCATTTATGAACGTTAAGGAATAGGAAGTACAGTAATAGTAAGAAAAATAGACGCATAGCATAAGCGAAAAATAGAAGTAATAAATTTCCACCCAAAACGACAACCTTAATAACGACGACATTGAATCCCTTTCCCCTTCCACCCCCATCCCCCTCTTCCAAATCCTCCCAATAATCCCTTCTAAAAATCTCCTAACTATAATAGCAATTAAAATCCAGCAGTGACTAATTCTAGCAGCGAATCAAGATCCTCTAGCTGTAGCTCTCCTGCAGCCAATCGCAGCTAAAATCCTAGATGGACAAGTACTACCACCTCAAGCGAGAGTACCACGACCTCAGAGACCACCTCACCTCCATCCTCACCGAAAACATAGAACTCAAGGACCAACTCGAAGACAAACAGAGGAGACTCATCCTCAGCGATAAGTCACTCACCACCAACGCCTACCTCATCAAAATGGTATACGCATAGATCTTGGGAAACCTAGACGCCGAAACGCAGAAAAAGATAGAATAGGCCGTGAAAGAGTCACACTGGTACCAAAGGACAGTCCAAGAGGGAACGAGCTGCATCGAATACTGGCAGGCCGAGAAGGAAAGGTTGAACCACCAACTGCAGGAAGCAGCCAGCGAAAGCCAATCCTTCGAATCGCAGGCGGAGGAGACCCGCAGGAGGGAGGAGAGCAGGGCGCAGAAGGACAACGAGAAGATCATGGAGCTCTAGCGCAAGGTCGGCCTCATCTTTGACGAGTACAACGCCATGATGAGCCTGCAAACCCACTGGAAGGCCGATGCCAATTGTACGAGTAACTCTTGGGTACTAGACGCAACCTGAGGAAGAAGGACGAGGAAATCGCCAGACTGCAGAAGGAGATGGACAGACTGGAGGACAATTTGGAGGGGATCAACGCCTACGACTACATGGACGATGTGGTATCGGTCAAGAGCAGATTGGTGAAACCGCTCAGAGGAGGATTGTATAATCGATGATGGGATTGATGTACAAGGAGGATAGATATATGCGTCACCATCATAGTATACTTAAACACAAAAAATATAAAAAGTATTAATGGGAATAGGATAAAATATCCTTCTTGTTTGATCTTTTACACTGCAGTTCTATCCCAAGCCATCCCACCATCCCCATCCCATCCCTATCCCATCCTCACCCCCAAAAGATTATTTATATGTATGTATGATATGAGTAGGTATGAATCACTCCCACTTGAGGAAGGGGTCCTCACTGGGCTTAATCTCTGCGCCCTCGTTGGTGCTTTCATTATACGTGGAGAAGTTAGAAGTATCGCTGGCGCCCTTCACCACCGGCCTAAACGGAGGACTGATCTTCTTCGCCAGCAGCGTCGTGAAATTGATACTGTTCAAGTAACGGTGGTTCTTTATATCACTCACCCCTGCATAAGATTAAAAGTACCGTTCTTCAAGTTGCCGTACCGCTTGGTCAGGTCGTTCACCACAAGTGACGCACCAGCGACTTCGCATCGTTGTCGAAGCCCTTGGGGAAGTGCAGCTTCCCCTTGAGGATGTTCTGGTAGATCACCAGCGGATCGTCGTCAGCGAAGGGATCAATCCCAGCGATCATCTCGTAGATTAGCACGCCCAAGGTCCACCAGTCCACTGGCTTGCCGTGGCCCTGGTTCTGCAGGATCTAGGGAGCGAGGTACTCCGGAGTGCCGCAGAGGGTGAAGGTGCGGTTCTCGATGATCTTGGCGAAGCCGAAGTCGGTGAGCTTGAGGTAGCCGTCGACGCCGATCAGGATGTTCTCGGGCTTCAGGTCGCGGTAGATTATGTTGCGCGAGTGAAGGTGCTCGAAAATAGAAACGATGTGCGCCGCGTAGAAACTGCATAGGAACTAACGTACGCTGCCTTGTGAGGCTAGAACATGCCTTACTCCCGCAAGTGGGTGAAGAGCTCCCCGCCGGGGACGTACTCGAGGAACATGTAGAGCTGTCTGGAGTTTTGCGCGAGTCCCTCGAAGCCAACCTGGATGTCATGGGGGGTACGATGAAGGGATGCGAGATGGAGCTGAGGATGCGGTACTCGTTGGCGATGTGGTCGACCTGCTGCGATTTGATGAGCTCCTCCTTCTTCATGATCTTCACGCAGGAGTACTTCCCCGTGGCCTTCTTCTTGACCAGCCGGACGCGTCCGAAGGAACCTGCATTATGAGTGGAGTACCCTCGCCCAGTACGGTTAGGTATTCAAAGTCCTTGACGGCTACTTAAAGCTTGCCAGGTTTTTCGGCTTTCTTCTACATTATAATATTCTAAACGAATCGAAAAAGATGCGCCACTTGCCAACCTTCCCTCCTCGGGAACCGCAAGACTTACCCTGCAATCGCAGAGATTGCCCAGGGAGGGCCAGAAGAGCAGATTTTTTATGGATGAGCAGAGGGATACGCAGGAATGAACAGGGTTGGGCTATTATTTTCGCCATGAAATTATCCAAAGTAACAGGTCTCACATACAGAGGGATGAATCCCTGAATACTTGTGGGCATACTTGCATCTTTTTATAGTTGGAACATTATCATTTTTTAAGTGATAACTTCATTCTTCTATTTCCGAAGTTAGAATATTTTCAAGGATATGAAAGAAGGGCCTATCCAAAAAGACCCCCGCGGGGGATTTTAAGAGGATGGGGAAGGGGGAACTAGTTTGGAAGAAATAGACTCCCATTTTTAATATAATTCGATGGGAGAAAGTTATAATAATCCCTGTGGGATGCAAACAAATATACCTCTCCAGGAACCGAGATATGGAATCACCAGCTAAGAATGCATAAGCTCATCTTTTGCCTTTTACCAGTAAAATCATCCTTCTGGAGCTTTTCAGATTTTTGAGTTAAACGTTTTTAGCATTTTGCTCAAACCATCACATACCCCCCATCTCATCCCCTCTTTCCCAAATATCTCCACGCTCACGCTAAATAATCCCAAACCTTTCAGCCCCTTTCCCGCAATGCTTTGGTATATAAAATATCCAGATCAAAACTCCTTTTCATGTCGAGCAAGACGGTATCGTCTATGACTGGTTAGGGCATGCTGCGGTTGCGCTGCGGGTGCGGGCGTGAGCAACTTGATCAAGTTATTCCTGGTGGCCTGCACCTAATCGGGCAGCAGGGCCTGCCACTCCCCACTCAGAAGAGGCCCCAGCGAACTGTCGTCGATATCCCCCAGACTCAGCCCGCAGAGGACCGAGACGGAGAAGAGAAGAAGAACCAGCAAGGATTTCATCATTAATAATATATGCAGGAACTCAAATTTAATTTATTTATTGCGCAGAATAAAAAGAACAATAAACGTACCACCGGACAAATCCACGAGCCAACACACAGACAATACAATGCACGCATTATACACACCGTAATCATGATTACTGCTGGCTCACTTTTCCTTCTCCTCTTCCTCCAAGGCCTAGAATCCCTGCTTGGCATACTCCGCACTAATCCAATAGGCCAATCCTTCAGCATCCCCCTCCAGCCTGCCAGCATCTTCTCGTAGACCTATGGCAAATCCAAGACGTCTCGAATGCAGTACTCGCGGTAGTCTGGGTCGATGGGCCTCTTGCAGAAGAAGGAGAAATCCCCTTCGACCACATCTTGTGGTACTTGTCCTTGTTCTTGTTTATACCGTGCGAGGCCTAGTAACGCTGGAAGATCTCGTTTAGACCCGGAGTACGCACGCTCGCGCATTGCGATATCACCTGCTTCGCTGCGCCCAACAAACGCTATTGCTCCTTCTTGATATCAGTACCCTCTTTGCCACCCAGTTCGGCCTCCTTCCAGAGTTTCTAATAGGCCTGCAGTTGGCCAATCAGCGTCTCTGTGGCACTGGTATCGAAGACATTGACGATGCAGGTCTCCAGCATCTAGTGCAGGCCGATAGAGTCGTGCCTGCAATCGTGGAAGATCTTAACGATATTCTCATCCACCATTACGTTCCTGAGCACCTTCCTCGCCAGCCAGAAGGCCTAGAAATCTCCCAGCTCGTTCATGTGCCAAATATCGATGAGGAAGGTATTGCGTCCGTTGTTCAGTTGCACCATTTCCACGAAGCCGCCCCTCCTCAACCGCCCCTCAAGGTCGACCCCGAGGATGGAGCTGTTGAGTATGTGGGGTGCGCATTTGGCCAAGGTCTAAAAGCTATAGATATCGTAAGATTCCCCCTCGGCTAGCGGCTCAGCATCGGATATGGGGATGGTGAGGAGTTATTCCGCAGGGTAGGCCTTCTGGAGGTTGCACTTGCAGGGCGTAGGTTGATCTGGAGGGGATTTTGGGGTTGTGGATGAGCTGGTGCATGGGGAAGGAGAGGAAGGCGTATCCCTGGAGGGCGAGGTGGGGACGGGCCTGGTTTATCAGGTTGCCGTTATTGTTCTTCAAGGATTTGCTGGCGTGCTGGAAGACCTCCGTCCACTATACCAATCTTTTGGGGATTTCCTCGGAGATGAACTTGGCAGCCACCTATACCACGTTTTCTACGGAACATTACACCGCCATCTTGGCGCCTGTTATCTTCAGACTCTACTATATGAACTCCCTCAGTGTCACTCTCAATTACTTGAGGATCTGGCTGATCGGAGGTATCCCCTACGGCATTTGGGCAGTATATATCTTCTTCTTCAGCACTGCCTCATCCACCTACCCATCTCCAAGCATTTACGTTATTATCGTTTTGTAGGTCGACAAAATGACCTCCATGGGGGCTTTCCGGACTAGCAAGTTTTGCTTCTATCTGGTGGTGCGGTAGTATCGACTGTGGGGCGGGTTGTCGCAGAGGTAACTGGCGATTTGGTTGAACCTGAGGTCGGCCATGAGTATCTTGTTGAAGCCGACCCTGTTGAACTCTCGGTGGAGGAAGGATTAGGTGAGGGGTACCCCTGGGTAGGTGGCCTCGAGGAGCTGCATGAAATCGTCATAGAGTTGCCGATGCATGGCGTCCCTCACCATGGACCTGGTGGGTTTTTCTGCGTTGAGTTGGTGGAGGGGAATATCTTCTCCTGCTGGTACTCGTAGAGGACGATGAAGTTGGGCGGCTGCTTGATGGTGTTGGGCTGCAGCTTGTCCTTTGATTTGTGGTAATCGTATACTATCTCCTCGCCCTACACGTAGGGAGTGTAGTCAAGGTCCCACACTCCGTGGCGAAGGGACACTACTTGGCGGGGAACACGCACAGACCGCGCAGGTAGAACCTGCAAAAGGATTTCTTGGGATTGGGAATAGGCTTGTCCCACATTATTGGGTATTGTTATTAATCTTTTACTAAGGAAGAGAGCATATTTTATGGGGTAGCAATAGAGGGCGGATAAGAGTCAGGGAATATAATAACCCATATGTGTTTGCAATAACCAATGATCATTTTCTTCCCTCTGCAGATTTGCAATGAAAAATAAGTAGTAATTTATCAGGTCATTCACTCCATGATGAAAGAGGAATCTATGCCGTGACTGCAATTCAAATCGCTGAAGGATTCCTCCAGGTCCTCAAAGTTTTCCATCATCCTCTTCCTACCTTTCTCCCTCTCCTCGCCGTCCTCCTCCTCCAGCACCTAAAACTCGCTCTCCCCCTACCAGTCATACTTCATATACGCTGCCTCTCCCTCCAGACGGTCGATGCCCTCCAGCAGCATCTGCAGATCGCTTCCTCCAGTGAGGTAGAAGCACAGCGCCATTTCGGTATCCAGTTCCTCCCTTCCCATGTACCTGACCTCCCTGCACTGGAAAGTCCCCATCCTTTCGGGAAGACTCATCTGATCGACCGCCTCTTCGACGTAGTGGGGATCGAGGTAGCTAACCTTCTCCTGGTATTTGCCTGTCAAAAAGCGGGCCTTCTCGGGCATGCCGCCCATGCACCCGTTGAAGATGGGCATGGCCATGAACTAGAGGAGGGAGTTATAATTATTTTTGGGGATCGTCCGCCGGCCCAGCTTGGCAGTCACGATCAGCATCACGTGCTTGCTCGAAGCCTAAGCATTATCCTTGGAATGGAGCTTCGCCCCCAGCTTTTGGAAATAGGGCCTTTTTGTTATCTTTTTCTGGTAGGTAAGAGCAGGCTGCTTCTTGCAGTTGAGGCAGTTGGCTCTCTTCTCTATGCATGAGCAGGAGGGTATCCCCAGCGCCTAGATCACCTCCCTCACGTTTATGGTCTCGTTGTAGACCTTTATTATCAAGTGTTCCGACCCCTTCATCGGACTGCTCTCGTGAAGAGCCTGGAGAGTGGTGGCTGCCTGGGTCATGGAGTACCACTGTCCGGCCTCCAAGTGCCAGAGCCTCCTCCCCATCTCTATGAAGCGGAAGAGGTTGTACTTGAACTCATTCCCCCGCTACTCCAGGAAGGCAGTGATGATGTAGTTCTTGTCGACGCGCTTCTGGGTGAGGGAGAAGTAACGCTGCAGGGAGTGCGCCCACGCCATTTGGGCAACACGGATCAAACAGCCCCAACCAACGTCGGAATGGATCTTGTGGGAGATTGGGATATTCCGGCGGTAGGTAAACCAAGCAACGTCTTGGTGGATTTGAAGGCTAAGCTATCTCTCACCTCTGAGCCCAGCACGAACGCCTTTTCCTATTATTTTCCCTTCTCTCCACAGAAATAGCTTATTTTAAATCCTTCAAAGCCGTAGGAGAGGTTGGTCCTGAATAAGCAACGAAGTACAGATATCCCTTCACCGACTCAAGCAGGGTAAGGTGCGTGTCCACTTTGTTTTGGCGTTTCACGTGAGGCTGGGAGTACGCTTCTTAGAAGTCTCAGGCTTGCCTTATATCATGTAATACTTTAATGTTATAAACTTCAAACCCGATAAAGGTAGTAATAATTCATACTTCGGCAAAGGTTATGAAGAGGGGTGATTTTTAAAAAAAGATAAAAAATCAGTTGGAAATCATCATTTTGGGGTGGTACGCTTGAGGAAGTTTCGCCTTGCCTGGATGGTACGGTCGCTGTCTTTTGTTTTGGCGGGAGGGTAGGGTGGGTGTGCGAGAGTTGTAAGCTTTTTTGGCATGTCACTGAACGCTTAGGATACAGCTTATGTCGTGAAGATCGTTGGAGGCTGAGGAGCTGAGAAGCTAGGCTTTTGATTTTAGCATCTTGTGCTCGAGGGTTATGCTTCGACTATTCAATCTCATCTGTGTGAGGAATACCGAAAGCAAAGCCTTTTCTTTCTTCACCTTTCTTACCAAAATCCCTTTCAAAAGTTTCATCTTTCTTTTCTTGAGTGTTTCCACGCCCTAAATACCATTTTCTTTTTGAAGGCCTCCATTTTCTATTCCAAACATTCATAAAAAATAGAAATTTAGAAGATTTTCCTAAAGGATTCCTGCTGGTTCCTTCTAGCATCCTGTTGAAGGCGTAATGCAGGTACATTATCTCCTAGTTTTGATAGTCCTGGCCCTGCTAATCCGCTTGAGGACGATCCTTTTGACGATAAGCTCCAGAACGTTGATCAGGGATCCTATGATGAACTTGTTTCTGGATTTGGGAGAGAGCAAGGTTGGCTAGGAGGAGTGAGCCTGACCGAAGGTTTGGTAGTTGGGATTGACATTGGGATTGGGAGGAGACCTGCTGGAGAAGGTGGAGGGGAGGAAGTGCTGGAGAGAGGGGGCGGGAGAGAGGGGCGAAAATAGGAAGGGTCTGGCTTGTAGGTGTGGGGAGGAGATTGGTAGATGGAGGGGATAGCGTGTCCTTTATGAATGTTTGAGGTTATCTCTAGGCTGGCTTGCTCTTCAGCAGGTTGCGGATCAGGGATACCAAACGGTGCCTTAGGAATTGCAGCGTTTAGTAGTCCACTCACGGTCAAATCCGAAGTATACCAGCTCAGACTAGCCTGAGAGGAGGGGGTGGCATGGGGACGCGAGGTTATGTCAGTCTGGATGGATTTAAACTGGCTTACCCTCGATCCCTGCTGGCTAGCGTACGTTGGCAACAGCTCAGACGTCATCTTCAGGTTGCTCCTCCACTTCTTCCTCAATTCCTGCATGAACTCCTGCAGGGTATGGCCTTCCTGCCCTCCTCGATTTCCAAGAGCACGCTTTCCTCCACCTCTATCTCCTGCAGCAGCTTCCCATTGATGGCCTGCCTCATCACCAGCTCCTGGTAATAGAACTCCACCAATTACCCGCCCCGCTCGTCCTCCTCGGTGAGGTACCGCATGAGGATGTTGGGACTGCCACCTGGTACTCAGACCTGACTTCTATCTACTAGGAGGAGTATTTTTGGTGGGAGGGGGAACGGTAGGTGGGCGAGGAGGAGGGAGGAGAGGAAAAGGAAATGAATTGATGCATAGAGAGCAGGATACGCTAGTTTGTCTATGTTATCCTTTGAGGAGGATGCTACAACTATAATAGTAAGTTCTATAGCATCTCCTTCTCTTCCTGCAAGTTGTACGGCATGCTCTTGGATCTCTTCTCTATAACCTTCAAAAAAATGTTGATAATGCTTCCTCCCTCCATCTGTTGTCTCACCATCGCTTCCCTCACCCCATCATCCACGTCCACTTCATACCCACAGACTATTTTAGTAACCCCTTAGAAACCCAGTGCGATTTCATAGAGAAATTGAGGTTTTGCACTAGCGGATTGGACGAGATGTCGATGAGCTCTATCCCTCTTCCCGCCCTCGCCAGCGGAGCAAGGCCTATACGCTTGCGAATTGATTCTGAGCGAAGTTGACCACTCGCAATTTGGATAAAACGTACGGAGTAGTACCGCTGTGGGTATGCAGAGGAGCGAGGTCGGAGATGAGGTTGTTGCTGAGATCCAGCAGAGAGATATCCGTGAAGATGTGCAATTTGATGATGGGAAATTCGGACAGTTGGCAGCCTGATTTTTTGAATTATCGACCCTGCGGACTGGATGGCTCGAGCATTATTTTTATTATTGAAATTGAACTCAAATTTATGCAAACTGTTATATTTGAATCATCACTGCAGTCCTCTCCCATATATAACCTACAGTCTCTATAACCATACTACAATGGCTAATCCCCCCCTATTCCTCATTTTTTCTTTCTCCCAATCCCGTCCATTATCCTTTTCCTGTCCATCCAGGTGTGAGTCTGTTTAATAAATATAAGATCCCTATTTAAAAATGGAAGCGAGTTCATAAAAGAAAAAATTCGAGGACATGCGCAAGGCGCTGGACGATAAAAACTACGAAATCATCAAATCGATAGGGAAGGGCGCCTTCGGAGAGGTCATGCTGGCGAGAAACAGTAACTCACCCCTCATCCAGAATCAAACGATACCCTATACGCCGTCAAGATCATCAGCAAAATGCACATCAAGAAGAAACCCTTCCTCCAGAAATACATAGACCAGGAGATAGACATCATGAAGAAATTGAACCACCCTAACATCGTAAGATACTAGTACGAGTTCACAAGTACCCCCCTACTAATCCAGCCAACGATTTCATCATAATCTTGATGTAGTACTGCGAGCAGGGCAACCTGCTGACCTACCAGTCGAAGCTGCCGGGGAAGGTCTTCCCGCTGAAGCACGCAGTGAAGGTCATTGTTGAAGTGATGAAAGCGCTGAAGTGCATCCACGAGAAAAATTTCATACACAGGGATATCAAATCAGAAAACGTACTCCTCAAAAAGGAAGGCAATTAACTTACCTATAAAATTGCAGATTTCGGATTCGCCAGGTCCATCGGAGGAGTGGGCGCGAAGACACACTGCGGAACCGAGAAGTATATGGCGCCAGAGATCATCAGCAATTCGTACTATGGCATCTCCGTTGATATCTGGGCACTCGGGGTCCTCTTTTACTTCATGATGTTCGCAGAGTATCCCTTCAAAGGTACCCCTATCATCATTCAGGGCACGATATGAAGGCATAAATCACGAGACGTTGCAGCAATCCCTCCTTCAGTCTCTCGGCCACCCTGACAAAGAAGGACAAGCTGAAGGACCAAGCAGCCGAGCTGGAGGACTTCTTCAAGCGCATCTTCGTGGTGGACAGCAAGAAGCGCATGACCTTCTCCAACATCGTCAAGCACCCGCTCTTCCTGGAGTACGAAATGAGTTCAAGGACAACGTGGCCTTCTACAACAAGCTGGAAAAGTGGAGGAGTACAAAAGGACGAGCCCGCCGGCGAAGAGTACGGCTTCGATAGCGAAATGGAGCCCTAGGATGAATCGCGGACGCACCTGCTGAAGAAGAAGGCCATCAGCGCGCAGTCCAAGCACCTGGAGAAGGAACTCTAGGAGGTCAACTTCGAGATCAGCAAGGCGCACTACCTCAAGTAATGCGCCATCGAGCTGTTCGACAACTACGCATCCTACCTCACCTACGCAGAGCGCCTGGCCGCCAAGTTCTACCTCCTCAAGGCCTACCTCTTCTACACCGACCCGCTCCTGCGCGACCTGTCCGCCGGCACCATGCCCGAGGGACTGGAGGAGGTCGGCATCGAGGGCAAGAAGTGGCTGGAGTGCACCAAGAGTCCCGAGTACCGCAAATACCTGAGCAAGCTGGAGGAGGAAAACATGAAGGCGCACATCATGTTCGAGGACACCTACAGCGAGGTGAACGTGGTGCTCAAGGACATGCCCATCAAGAACTTCGAGCGGGGGTACAAGTTGGCCATCGACGAGAAGTCCTTCGACGAACTGAAGTTCTCCTACAGGTCGACCACCTCCTACATCTTCAAGTCCATCCACGAGAACACCAAGATCGATTCCCACACGCGCAACAAGATCAAGATGAGGCTGTTCTGCTGCCACATGGTCAACCGGATCTTCAACCGGAAGGAAGTGCCCGACCACTTCCCCTTCTTCGTCAAGTGGCTCAAGACCAAGAAGTACGACTACCCCACGCCTTCGATTTCATTTATTTCAAGAAGTGGATCCTCGAGGAAACGCAACAGAATTTGGAAAGGAATATTGCGCTCTTGCATAAAACCTTCTTTTGATGGCAGGAAGACATATATGCATATAATGTATGGGGATTGTGAGGATGGGGGATTATTAATATGGGGGTAAGAGGTGTGGATATCTGTGCAAAAATGGATTACGATAGGATAAAGGAAGAAGGAAGGAAGATATATTGGACCTTTTAATTTGGCTATAAGTGTATAAAGATCATTTATTTAGCAAAACCATAGATTTTTGGTACTTCTGTTTCCCCAACTTCAAAAATCCCAAAGGCTTTCTCTCCCCATTCTCCAGCCTCGCCACATGCTCGCTCTTCTTCTCGAATTTTTAGTAATCGTCCCCCTACTCGGTCTCCAGGGTCGGCCTCTTCTTCTTCAGCCCCGTGATGTCGGGCAGGAAGCAATAGTGATTTCGCAATTTGGTCAGATTGTTCTTGACGCGTTCGGTGTGGGTGGACTCAGCGGTATCCTGGGTGCTGCTCTTGAGGTGGTGCTGCACTCTCTCGGTCATGACTGGGGATTCCTTGGCATAGCGATCGGCCCGTTTGGGCAGTTCGATGGAGTTTTCCTTTCCCCTCTGGTGCGCCGAGTCGAACTTGCTGATGATCTTGTCGAAGCTTTCCTCCCTGTGCTCGAGGGTGAGGTTGGGATTGTCGGTGATCCTGATGGAGCGCATGAGATGGGAGGCGGATTTGCTCTGGAGGAGGAGGAGTTGGATGCGCTGGCTGTTGCGTTTGAGCTACTGCATGTCGAGCGAGAAGGGACTCGGGGGGGAATTGTTCATGGGTGTTCTTCCAAATAAGAAAATTATATATGATTAATATGCAAATTTGAAGAAATTAGCCATTATTTGAAACATCATTTTATAGGATTATTTCTATGGGGTTGGGGTTGGGGTTGGGGTTGGGGTTGGGGTTGGGGTTGGGGTTGGGGTTGGGGTTGGGGTTGGGGTTGGGGTTGGGGTTGGGGTTGGGGTTGGGGTTGGGGTTGGG
>NW_022204993.1:0-19127 GCF_008831285.2 Nymphaea colorata
GCGAACTGTCCAAAACAGCTCGAATTCTTCCCAATCATCACCAGAATGATCGCCCAAGAGTTACGAAGACCTCTGAGCCATTTCCTGGATTAGATCAGCCTCTGATCGCTGGAATTGTGCTGATTTTCAGAGATTGCCGTCGCTATCTTTAGATCAGGAATTCAGCCTTTGTTTCTTCATCTTCAGTCAGTCGATTCCTCACTATTTCACTCTGTAGCTCATTGCAAGGGATACGCAACAATTAGACAAAGATTGCGACAGTAAAAATCGATTCTTAAAAGAATTGCAATCGATCTAAGTCAGACGTTAGGTGATCTGCCTGAAACAGGGATCGTTCTCTCCTGAACACGTCAGCATCTCAAATCCTTCGATATCAGTCAGATCAGACTGACCTATTCTTCTCATTAGATGAGAGGACTGAAATCGATCAGAACGTCAGCATCCTCTCCACTTCTGATCGGGTAAACAGGAAGCTCTTGCGGTAGAATATCCATGGAGATGGATTTCGTCACCGGCTGCAATCTGTAGGTCGCATCTCTCTTTAGTCTTCATATTAACCTCACAACAGATATCGCTGCCCTCCGCAATCTCCCCCGCCGGCTTGCGCCTAACACTTTACGCTTCGGACTCCTCAGAAGTAAGGTTAACCTCACTAGCCTCCGGACTGCCTATCTCAATCGGCCCTTCAGTCTTGCCCTCTACATTTAGTGCCTCTGCTTTGCTCGGCATGGAATTAGCCTCACATTGCTCAAAACGCCTAGGCCCTCCGTGTATCTACTCTCGGTAAACCTCACAATGCCTAAAGTCAATAGATTCAACTGATGCCGCACTAGCCATCTCCCCGCTTCCCACCATGACTGCGATAGCGGCTGGTATCCCACCTACATCCTCGGTAGCCTCCTCGGCCACACTCGACTGTGCTCTAGGTAGGTGCACATCAGTCTCTGATCAGCCTCTGATCGGTGGAATTGTGCTGATTTTCAGAGATTGCCATCGCTATCTTTAGATCAGGAATTCAGCCTCTGTTTCTTCATCTTCAGTCAGTCGATTCCTCTCTGTTCCTCTCCGTAGCTCATTGCAAGGGATACACAACAATTAGGCACAGATTGTGACAGTAAGAATCGATTCTTAAAAGAATTGAAATTGATCTAAGTTAGAGATTAGGCGATCTACCTGAAACAGGGATCGTTCTCGCCTGAACTTGTCAGCATTTCAAATCCCTCTCGAATCCTTCGATATCAGTCAGATCAGACCGACCTATTCTTCTCGTTATATGAGTAGACTGAAATTGATCAGAACGTCAGCATCCTCTCCACTTTTGATAGGGTTAACAGGAAGGTCTCACCGTAGAATGTTCATAGAGAAGAATTTCTTACCGATTGAGAAGTTCCTCCGGCTGTCGACATGCAGAATCCTCGGATGAGCTATGATCTGCTGTGCAACCGAGTGATCCTTCTTCTGATTCCAGCCTCTAAGTGCCTCAAAAGATTGGAGAGCACTTGCACTGTGATCGGATCTACTTCTGCACTGTATTCGACATCTATAGTTCCAGTAGCCTTCCCGGTTCAGCTCTTCTGGTTCTATAGGCGATCTTCTTCTCTAGCAAAGTCTCCTTCGCTGGCCAAGCTTTTGGCACCACACTTAAGTAGCTCAAACTCCCTCACGTGGGAGAGAAAATATTTCTTTTATTCATTCAATTTCCAAAAGTTACGAGTTTTGGCACAGTCTCCAGCTTATATGCCGCTGGACTGTCTCGGGTTTAACCCATTTTCTAGGACTGATACGAGTACAAGACCTGACTCAATAAAATCCAAAACAAAACAAATACAATGACTCGGTCTGGGCTTGAACCCAGCCGTGACGTGCTCAAGTTAGCCTGGGCTCTTGCCAACTAAACCTGACCCGGACGCACTCTTGATTGCGTCCAGTCTTCCTTGGTCTCTTATAGCTGACGCAGTCTTTCTCTGCCTGAACCAGCAACCTCTGCTCTTCAGCCTTGCTCTACTGACCGAACCTAGTCCCTTCCATGCTCTCTTCAGCTGAGCGAACCTTGATTGAACCCATTTTATGCTCCTTGCTCTCGTCACCGGCTGCAATCTGTAGGCCACAACTCTCTTTAGTCTTCAGATTAACCTCACAACAGATATTGCTGCCCTCCGCAATCTCCCTTGCCGGCTTGCGCCTAATGCCTTATGCTTCGGTCTCCTCAGAAGTAAGGTTAACCTCATTAGCCTCTGGACTGCCTATCTCAATCGGCCCTTCAGCCTTGCGCTCTACATTTAGCGCCTCGGCTTTGCTCGACATGGAATTAGCCTCACTTCACTCAAAACGCCTTGGCCTTCCCTTTATCTTCTCTCGGTTAACCTCACAATGCCTAAAGTCAATAGCTTCAACAAATGCCGCACTAGCCATCTCCCCGCTTCCGACCATGACTTCGATAGCAGCCGGTATCCTGCCTACGTCCTCGGTTGCCTCCTCAGCCACACTCGGATGTGCTCTTGGTAGGTGTACATCAAGTCCACCCCCTGGAATGGAGCTTGTCCCCAAGCTCTCTTTTGACAGTCATCACTGTCTGTTGGAACTGCCTTGATATAGTTCACATCTCCACCCTCACCTACACAGCTTGGATGAGGACCATACTCCCTCGCCAAGGACCTTAGTAAAGACTTTTGGTATATTGGAAGTCCTTGGTCACCCACCCTTGTGAGCATTCGTCATGAACTCAATTTCATGACGTCCTCTATCATGGGCTTGCAAAAGTCGGCCCCCAGTTTTGTCATCGAACTTCTCAACAAGTAACAGTTTTTGGTGCTTGTTGTTAGCTGTAGCACACCATGCTTCCGCTGCTCTCTTAGCCTTCACCTCGAGCATATAATATGACTGTATAGGGTTTGTCATAACAGTCTTGGACTGTTCTGCAATTTGCTGCATTTGAGCCTCTTTCAGTTGTCATTCCTTCGTTCCCATGGAGGAACTACTGGTCATCTGGTCTGACCCATCTCCCAGACCTTGTGCTGCTATGGTCTTTGCAGACTTTGTGTCAACAGCCATTATAACAGTCTTGAACTGCACGTCGGGCTTCCGTTGACTGTTTCACAGATCAATATAAAAAAAAAAAATGGAGTCAGGCTCCAGTGCCAAATTCTGGACTTGCACAGGTATAGCAATCCCTTGGGCTTTTCCACTCCTTAGCTTGGAATTCCAACTCATGTTCCACGATGAAGTATCCTAGAACTGAAAAGGTAGGTGAGAAACTCCTAGAATTGGAGTAGGCATCTACCTGCTTTGTTGAGAACCAAAATGTATTTGAGAAGGAAGCAGGTGGTGACTTCAAGCTCCCTGCACATAACAAGATTGACACTGGGAATTCAGAAATTAATGTGCGGACTCCTTTAGGTGCACCGGTTCAAGATAATATAGGAGGCTTGCTGGATATCAAGCATGTGAAAGGAAGAAAGGTCCATGAAACTGAAAGCAAGATGATCATAAGCTCAAGAAATCTCTTGATGGTCAAAAACATGAATCATCTGGTTCATGCCAAAATGTAACACAACATCCTGTTTCTCTGAAGGAAAATGAAGCAAGGGATTCAAGCAAGCCTTCTGGATCTCATGCATGTGAACAGAGGCCTTGTATGTTGCAACAGGAAAATCCTTCCAGCTTTCATACTGGACTGGATTTTCTAAAGAGGCAAAAAAAATCAGGCCACCATGGCAAGGCATCGCACTGAAGGATGGGCAAGAAATCAGTATTCTTTCTGGATATTAGCCAAGGATCAGCAGCAAGCAGGAGCTTCAGAAAATATCAGGAGAGTATCCACTTCTACGTAGTTTGAGAATTGTACCGTAAAGCATATTTGCTTGGCGTGATTGATTCACTCCAAAATTTGCACTTGATTTGTTGATATTATAGTGAATCCAAGTCCTCCATGTGATCCTTGACATTCCGTAAGCTCAAATTCTATTATCACCCCTTTATCTGAGAAAACATTGAGTGAGTGATGCAGGTCGGATAGGGTGCCTGGTGCTGCCAAAAAAGTGTGTAGAGGTATGTTACTGAAATTTTGATTGTCGTCTTTTTTGAAACTAAGACCATGTTATACTTTTCCGTCCTCTTGTTTTGTCATATACTAGAGCGTCTAACTTGTTTATAGCTGCTTTCTTCCTTGGACTTCCTTCAATTAAATTTGGTTTTTGGTACACTCGTATGCTTGATTCTTATGCAATTCTTAATCTTGAACAAACATGCTTCCCAGCAATTTCTCATCCTGAAAGACTGCCTCTTAGGATTCAGGATGCAAATGGAAAGGGTTGGGTGTTCCAATTTCGATTTTGGCCAAATAATAACAGTAGGATGTATGTGTTGGAAGGTGTAACATCATCATTCAGTCAAAGCAACAGCAAGCTGGTGACCTAGGTGATGTTTGCAGCCTGGTCATTTTTTCTTGCTTGTGCATGCAATGCTTGGCACGCAAATAACTAAGAATCCTCTCAATCATCCTTGCGCATCTCACTAAATTTACACTTTCTGAAGTTGAGTTACCTTTTTTTGCATATAAATCAGCAAATGATTGTGATTTCTGTTCAATTCATCCAAACTTCACGGATTGACAAAGCTTTCTACCAGACATAGCACTATTGTTTTTGAGTAGTATCCCATTTAATATAAGGCAACTGGTGCTATGTTATTAGAGGTCATACTAGAATATAGTATTATGATCAGAATAGGTTCATAGCCCTATAACCACGTTATTTGGTCATAACTGTATAGGAGTTATGACCATATACATAGTTATATATGGTGGGCTGTATAAGTAAATGTACCCTATTTAGTACATATTTAGTTGATTTTGATTCTTAGTTTAGTTAAGTTTGGTTTATAGCTAGACATATGTTGGATAAGTTGGGATGATGTGGATGAGCAATAAGGAAACTAAGAGAGAACATGGGTAAGCATGTGATTTTATTTGGTTTCCCTTATGGACCCAAAATCGAAGGGCATCACACTTAATCCCCTCTTCACTCATGGGTCCTATTTCTCATCGCTGTTTAGGTAGTAGTTTTTTTGAAATGTGATTCTAGATTTTATTTGATTTGATTTTTTTCATTTACACAAACTTATACTAGCTAACTATTTCTTGTAGTCATGCTACGTTTAGTTGTTTTAAAATGTTGGATATGCTTGAGAAGGCCCTATGGTGTTTCCGGCACATAGCCATCTAACCATTCATCTTAACAATCTGACCATTCATCTTAACAACCCCCCATCTCCAGCATGTGGTAGATTTCCTTCCATTTATCCATCCTTCATGTTTGCTCTTC
Source organism: Nymphaea colorata (assembly GCF_008831285.2). Classification (NCBI taxonomy): domain Eukaryota; kingdom Viridiplantae; phylum Streptophyta; class Magnoliopsida; order Nymphaeales; family Nymphaeaceae; genus Nymphaea; species Nymphaea colorata. The sequence continues at coordinate 5,322 of NW_022204993.1, forward strand.
TTAGCTGGCATAAAGAATTTTCAAGTGTCAAAAGTGAGAGTAAGAGAAGGTCAGGTCTTATTGGTGACTGTCAAACAGGTTTAGAGTCTTTAGACTTTGAGACCTAGGTTCAGTATGTATCTTCTTTTATGTTCCACGTGATTCCAGCCTATGGCCATGCTCAGTTTGGAGTTAGTTCATGTATTTCGTCAGTTTACTAGAGAGTCCTCATCATGTGAGGCTTTTGCTGAAGGTCAATTGTTTGGATTTTCTTCTTGTGGTGCTTGACTGGCCTTCTTTAGGTGCATATTTTATTTGTAGTCTAATCCAGTGGGGACATGGGTAGTTTTCTGATTTCATGCTTGTTTGAATCTTAGTTAAAGTGGTTGGTGTCTCATTGTTAAGTGTCATGTTTTCTTCATTGAGCTTGTGATTTTGAATATGTATGTTAGTTGCGCATGGCATGGTTACACCGATTTATATTTTAGAATGTATATGAATATTGAAGCTGTTATGCCTTGGTATTTACTTTGTGTGTTTGTTTCTCTTCATTAGTCAAGCCTTTCTGAATGGGTCGAACCTAGTTAGTTAGCTGAATTATTTTGCAAACATATATTCGTCATCGATTTGATTTTTCATTATTTGTCTTTGGTCGTTGACATTCCTTATATCATAGGCATTCAGTATTTTTGAAGGTCCTCTGTTTCCGTTGAGTCAATACAACATTTAGTTTTGGTATCAACTCTTTACAAAGACAGGTCTAACCATGATTTGGCAAAGCTGTAAAAACTACAAAAATCATTCTCTGTTTCAGAGTCAGAGGACTTATAACGTTCTGATCTGGGATAAAGTTCAATTTGGGTTTGATTGTTGGTTTGAAGTTTCTTGTGTGAAAATCAGCCGACAAAATTTCAAATTTTTTTCAACTTTGAGTATTTTGATATATTGTTGTTAAACTTTTCGCTGTTTCTATTTCTCACAAACAAAAAATTTGAAAACTGAGCTCTATTTCTTGTTTTTTGAATTCTATGTAGGAAACAGATTTTTCAATTTTACTTTTTACAAATTTTTTAGTGAAATTTTCTAGTTATTATTATTATTATTTATTTAAAGCTCTGTATCCATATCAAAGCCAATACTCCAACCTACACAGTTTTAGACCTTTTGTTTAGTGGGGGGAATTGTGATTTTGCATATATTTGTGTGTTATTGCTAGAAAAATTATCTAGTAAGGTTTTTGATTGCCTTATTTTGTTGGAACCCTTCCTCACTTGGGTCTCCTCTAGAGTTAGAGCACAAGCCTGTTCATGTCTATGAGAAGCAGTGGGCTGCCGAACCACTAGGTCCTTGCTTTAGGATCTCATGGCGTCACTCTTCCCTGGAGTCCTTGGTGAGTCCGAGGGTAGGGATGTGGTGCGACCTCTAGGGTGAGAATAAGGAGGGAGGCATAACGTGCATGGGTGCATTATTTTATACTTCTTGCTCCTTTGTCTATCCACCAAAAGAGGGAGTGGTCATTGTTTCTCTAAGCTTTACTAGTGTCATGTTCACTTATGTGACTACTTATCTTTCTATTGCTCTCATTCACTTATGTAACTAAATTACTAAGTTGACAAATACCTACACTCTCTGAGTTTCACAAGGTGACCGCCCTATTCATAAATCCCGCAACCTGTAAAGAATCTCGAGTCACGCCTATTCAGGTACTAAGGTCTCGGATTGTGATTGCATGGCATGTGCTTGAGAGAGAGAGAGAGAGATTTCTAAATCTTTGTAAATGTTGTGTTCGCAAGTTTAATTTTAACTAGAACAGGGTAATCTTGCATAGCCAAGAAGAACGAGGTAATTCTACATCATGCAATCACATGCTTTAAGACCTTGTTGTCTTTGATTTGGTATTTAAAATATTTGCGATCAAATAGTATTTTAATATGCTTTGCTTTTGTGACTTGTTTTTTTCTCTTGATTAAGAACACAAACTTTATATTTGCATCGTTAAAATTAGTTTGTAATGTCAGCACAAAGTTAACTTCTGAAGTTCTTCATTTTTATGTTCCTTCGTGCATTGGTGAACATTGACCATGTGAAGTAAAATTACCCAATTCACTAGCCCACCACTTGCATTAGTTCTTGAAGTGCATTTTCAAGTAGTCCTCCTTGGAATGCTGGACTATGACCCCATATGCTTATTTTGCAGCCTTTGCCATTCATTTTCTTTCTATGTAGCCCACCATTTTCTTGACCAAAACATGCAACTTTTGCAGAACTTGGCAAACTCGACCTCCGAACTGGCTCCTTCACTTCGAGACAAATTAAAGTAGCCACATTGAACTTCGATGTTGTTGACATGTGGAACTTTTCTTTATAAAATCTCTAAGGTAGTTAGTTTGTCATTGCTGTGGATGCGTATGGTGCAATGTTTCATATTAACTATTCCTTATTTCTGTGTATTGACTAAGTTTTCATTCCTAGTGATACAAGAAGGATGTAGGTGAAACCAAGTAAATAGGCTACTGAGTGAGGTCTAATTTGTGGATGGTACCTACATTTATTTGAGAAGCCTTCCTTCAGTTAATTATGATTTTGAGTCAAGCAAACCCCCTCCCACTAAAAACTGTTTTTTAGAGGGTCAAGTTCTTTTTACATGTATATTGTATAATTCCCATTTTAACCATATGTAGTTAACAAACCAAAAAGAAAATCTTGAAATTTAGTGTTATCTTCTCAGCTGTTTTATTACTTTTTTTCTACTTAAATTTTATATTTGACAATGCTTTCCTGAAAAATCTTGAAAATTGCATGTACATACTGATGTATGTGACTCCATGCTCGTGCAAACCTATAAGTAGCAGCTCTTTCATGAGTTTGCTGAACGTTTAGAGAGAATTGTGACAAAGATAAGGTTGTTTACTTATTTTCACCAGCTATGCCTGTGCTTCTCATTGCAATGTAGCTTCTTTGCTAACTCTTCTTTCTTTTCCTCGCATATTGTGCAGTACCTGAACACTATAAGCTGGTTGCTGAGGCAAAGTTCCTAGTAATTTTATATCTCAGTCCACATTCAAATTCATTCGTTAATATGTACAGTATACTATAAAATATATACTACATACATGTATTGTATATATGTTGACATATATCTATATACGTATATTAACATATCACATACTATACAAGTATACACATATCACATATATAATAGATATATGTATTATATTCCACATATATGTATATACCATTATATTATAGTATAATATGGTACATATGTACATACATATATAATTTCAAATGTTATACATATTATGCATATACATACATATATATGTAATATGTTTATATATATGAGTATATATATGTGTATATATATATATATGATGTAATACATTAATATAATTACACTTGTATATATCCATAGTATGTAACTATGTTATATAGTATGCATCTATGTCACATGGGTGCGGGCGCGGCTAGAGCATATATATATATTAATATAATTACACTTATATATATCCATAGTATGTAACTATGTTATATAGTATGCATCTATGTCAAATGGGTGCGGGCACGACTAGAGCATATATATATATATATACACGTTATTTGTTATATATGTAATTTTATTTGTGTATATTTTTAAATTTTTTATCAAGCTTACCTTAATCTCATCAAAATTCAGAGTTTTATTAAATAGAGTAAGGGGGAGGAGAGAGAGAGGAAGGAAAAAAAGAAGAGGGAAAGATAGGAGAAGGAAAAAAAGAAAAAAAACAAGAGAAAAGAATAACATATGCCATCAGGAGCATCCCATTAGGTTTGATCGAGTCAAGTGGTGTGCCTGGCCGCACCCGCATTGGTGCGGGTGCGCCACCATAGTTCGTGCACCCATGTGACTTACTTTATAACATGTTAAATTACATATGCACTACATAATTTATTGTATATGTATATATATGTTACATAACATATATAATACACACACACACACACACACACATATATATATATATATGTGTGTATATATATAATACATTTATGTATATATTACATATATGTAATACATGTAATATATTGTGTATATAATGTACATATAGTTGTATGTATATAATATTATAGTATATGACGTAGATAGTATATAGTTATAGGTATATGTATATATAACTATTATAGTTTTATATATGTATATTACATAAATATTATATATAATTGTATATAATGTATATATGACATCATAAATCTAGTATGTTACTATGTAATGTATACGTAAATGTATAATATATATATCATAGATAAAATGTATGATGTATATGATATATGTATATTTATAATATCCTTATACATTAACATATAACATGTAGGTAACTATGTGATTTATATGTATTATGTATGACATATACTAAGTATTCACGCAGAACAAACATAAATGCTAAACATGATAAAATTGGTAACTGAGCATTCTTGGTGTCCCTCAAGGCCAGCGCAGTCACAGTGACAACACCTGAGTTTGGAAACTGGTCCCAAGCAGGAGTAGCAGAATTATGAACGGGGCTTGGAAGCACATTGGAAAGCAAAAGGTAAGGTGCTTTTGAAGTGCCTTGAGAGCACTTTTTAAAGAAAGAAGCCAGCTTCCTTTGTCACCAGAACTGTGCTTCCCATTCAGGCAACTGATGCAAGCTTCTTTTTTCAGTAAAATCTAGATTCCTAATGTAATCAAACCCTATTTTATAAATCTTTGCCAAAGCTTAAAACTTAATTATGCAAAAAGCTTGGAGTTTGAAACTTGAATGTTTGATCTTTGCTTATAAGTTATATTTTTTGCTAGCTAGTTGTTTCTTAACTTGCTACTTTGGCTCTTGTTTGCTTCATGATATACTTTTGGGTCACTTCCAGTTCATTTCTTGGTTCCTACTTCCAAATATTTGTAGGGGTCTCTCTACTCGCTCCCAATTCCATACTAACCCTCGTCGCAAGAACAGAGGCAAATGTGAATAAGTGCTTGGTGTTTTAAATAACTGGAAATAATTATGCTTTAGATAACTTATTCCTTATCATCTTGTTATGATGTTATCTGTTTTTGGGAAACAAGGAAGATTGATAGTGCTAGTCCATGACTAATTTTTGTCTTCTTTTGGTAATTGCAGAATGTTGATATAGATAACTTTGATGACTTTGGCACCGATTTGTATACAACGCCTGAGACTTCCTGCTTGGGCACAGGCTTTGCTGAAAACGAGCTAAAATGCATAGATAATGAAGAGACAGACAATGCAGCTCAAAGGTTGACGATTTTAATTGTTTATATGTTCATCAATTAGTTTCTCATTGTGAATTCCTCTAGCACATGCTAATTTAGTGCTTCTATTAGAAATATATGCACATGAATAAGCATTTTATACTTAAGTTCGTCATAAAGAACTGTTTTTTCTTCTGGTGTTATGTTAATTTCTTTTTCCCAAAATGATTACTTATTTACTCTCTAGTCTCTGCTTTCAAATGAAATCATTCAGGGTGTATCTTGCAAGCAGGATATGTTCAGCAATTCTTGTAAATTTGAAGTTCATTTCCTTCTTGTCTGCATTCTCCATTATGTTATTGTGTATTTCCCACATTAACTTACGACAGTCTTGTTCTTACTTGGTTTTTCTCTTCTCCAACTTGGCTGCCTATTAAGTACATGATGTGCATCCAGCGTTCTAGCCATATATTGGTGCTGTTTGTAATGTTAAATTAATCAGTGGTGATCACAATGCCTCTCTGACATGACAATACTGTGATTTGTTAGTGAGCTAAGAACAAGTTGGCTTTGTTTGATTTAAGTGGTTTTTATTAATAAATATTGCTACTATTGTTGCTGTTATCACATTTGATATTTCTCATGAGCATTTGATATATATTTATTTCTACTAGTCTTCTAAACGAGTGTGACTTTTGTTGCTTAAATATCTCAAGAGCATTTAATATATGTTTATTGTTGCTATTCCTTTTTCTCTTTTTATCATTAGACAAAATCATGTTCTGAAAGACTGTGCTATGGAAAGGAAAGTGTAGTGCAAGCAGATCTAGGTCTTCTGCCAAAAGATGCAAAGCTTGATAAGTAAGCTATCAGCTGTATATTTATGTTTCTTCTTGTTTATCTAGTCACCTCTAGAAAGTCATTTTTCAGCTATCATCTCTGTTATCAAATTTCGGGAATCAGATGCATCAGAGCAGCAGGTTTGTATTCTGAGTTCTACACGTGCTACTTGGGAGAACAATGATTGTGAAAACCGGTTTTCTGTAATCATTTTCCGTTTTGCTTATTGTGCGTTGTAGATTCTGCATCGGAGAAATTGAAGATAGTGCCATCGACATGGAATAATAGGTCGAAGAAAAGGATGCCTTGTTGAACCAGACGACGGTGGCCAATGCGCAATGGGGGGTCAAGGTGCACAATGCCCCTAGGGAGAGTACCCGGACCAGGAGGCTGAAATTGCCATGCGGTCAGCATTGGAGAGAACTGAACCTTTGGTAAAACTTGAGGGTGGTGACGCAGTGGACTCTCTAACACATGATCAAAGCATGAAGGTGCGAGGACAAAGGAGGAGAACTAGACTCACGCTTGGCAGGACATTGCCCTGACTTTCGAGCTGGAACGGGAAAAGAGAACCTAGGTTGGTCTCTTCAAGCAAAAAATGCAGTTGATGTTGCCCACGCTAGCCAGCGCCAGTGACTGCATACCAACCAGGGAGGGCATTCCGCCACCAGTGGACCCAAGGAATGCCCTCAACCAGTCATTACAACACTTGTCTCCTAAGGAAAGGCGAGTACATTTCAAGCATGGCCAGTGCTTCACGTGCGGAGCCAAATGGGGACGGCTACATGAGTGTAAGCAGCCGACGACCTGCTAGAAGAAGCCGAACTAGTGGCCATTCCTGAGCTGCCAAAGGAGAAGGGCAGAGGTGTGATTGTTACCTCTTCCGTCGCACAACCAGCCCTGTTAAAGGCAAACTGCGGGCAGCCCACACTCTCTATCTCCGTTTTGTGCCCGGCTGTGAGGACAACGTCTGCCAAAGAGACCCCAGCAACTGCGTGAATGTAAAAGGATATGTCGGCACTGCTGGAGCAGTTTGGTTCATTGAGGGCGGGTTTGCTCAAGCCATCTTGAGTCAGCAGGGGGCTCGAATGGGGGTTAACACAGGAGGGCCCTTCTGCGCTGCCTACAAACATTGGGAAAACAGGGTGCAGGGTCGACAGCTCCATGCAAGCCTGTTTACTTTTGTTGGATGGGGGCCAGGCATTGAACTTGACAGCCCTCGGCTAAAGGGACTCAGCAAGGATTCCTCCGACCTCCTTGAAAGAATAAGTAGGATCCTTGAGGAGGGTGGTGAAAGGGTGACCATATTCGACTTGGGAACCAATGGCCCCATCATGAATGCCTTGAGTTTTGAGAGAACCACCTCATACCAAGGTAAGGGGCAACTAGTGTGAGGCGAACAGATGAGCCAAGACTGCTAAGCTGGCCAAAGAGGACAACTAGCCCACAGCTTAACAAGCCACATCAATTCAGGTCAAAGTAAGGGGAAGAGAAACAATTTAGATTTCTGCATATGCTGCCACCAAATTCTACTGGATCCACTGGAGTGCATCATGGGCTACAATCTATCACTATTCTATTACTATATGTTGTTGATATCATTCTTACAGGAAATTCACATTCATTTATAATGTCATTCCTCATCACTGGCAGACAACAATTTGCTATGAATGATCTGGCTGATCTGAATTACTTCTTGGGAATTCAAGTTGCAAGGACTTCAAATGGCTTGTTTATGCATCAGTCTACATATGCTCAAGACATTATTTCTAGAGCACAAATGCAGCAATGTAAAATAGTGAGTGCACCAATTACTGTTGGTTCCAAATCTCTTGAGAAAATTGATCCTCCTCATTCCAATGCTACCGCAAGTCTTGCAGGTGCACTTCAACACTTGACCCTTACACGATCAGATCTCTCCTATGTAGTAAATTTTGCATGTCAATTCATGCATGCCCTAACGATGAAGCATTTTCAAATCTTGAAACGCATTATACGATATGTTTGAGGCACGTCTCAATATGGTATCCAGTTCTTTAACTCCCAAGATTTGACTCTCCGAGCGTACTCTGATGCAGACTGGGCGGACTGTCTAGATACATGCCGATCGACTTCAGGATACTTCACATTTCTTGGTCCAAATTGTATATCCTGGAGCTCTAAGAAACAACCGACTGTCGCTCGCTTGTCCTGCGAAGCTGAATACCGGGCCCTCGCCGGAGCTGCTGCTGAAATTAAATGGCTTACCTTTAATTTATATAATGGTAGGAATAGAAACCACACAAATTACATATTTAATGCCAACTAAAAATATAATTCCTCAGGAAACATAGCATGTTGCACTGCATTTGGAAGACATGAAGCAGGTCATTATTGGACTTGCCAATGAATCCTTCCTTTAGAAGTAATGTGTCGACAGAGATCTAAACTGGGTCGTAGAACTCGACAGGTACACTTCTCGTGGTGAGCTATTTGCATGTAACTCAAAGTGCTAGATTTAGACTTTTAGTTCTATGTATCATATATCCTTTACTTCGTCTGACCTTCAAGTATTTAAATTGCATCAACATTACAAGCATCTATATGACTATGCGAACTTATTTTTTGGTTTTGTCGAAGAAATATTACTTTTTTGGTGATTTTCATTGTCACATACTCCATTACTAGTCTGGTAACACACCGTTTGGGTTCACTATTCCCTCTTTTCATGATGCACTTACAACCTTCACATTGTTATAGCCTATTAAGATCTCGGATCTAGATTAGCTACTTTTGTACCAAAACGAATTCCATCCTATTCTTCCTCATTGTTTATTGCTAAGTGCTTGCTCATAGGGGTTTCTAAGATGGCTATCTAAACTAGACAGTTAAAAGTCGCCTCTTTATGATCGTCAGCTGTAGTCCCATAATTGTTTGACCCAGGCAACTTCATTAGGTAAGGTTGGCTGCCATGCTTACACTTAACAGTATGATGCTATGCCTATTCATAAGATTGTGTGGTCTTTCATGATCCCACAAACATATATGATATATCTTTAGCTTAATAGAACTAACTTCATGGTCTATTTCAGTTGATGGTGGTTCAGCTTAGCTGTTGTTTGCTATATGGGGGAACTCATCTTGTTCATCCTTTAACAATACAATGTAAAGCAAAGAATATTTATCCTGAGATTTTCAGCATCAGCCGTCTTTGTTTTTCTATTTTTCATTGACTTGTGTAAATGACATTGTGCTAGTTGTGTTTTCCTTAACATACTGACTTATCATTGACTTTGTTAGCACCAAGGGGGTTGGTGTAGTGGGTAGGGCTTGTGGAGTGCTATACAAACTATTAATGAGCCAATAAACACATGGTTGTACTCAACAAAATGGGCCTGTAGAAGTAAAACACAAGCACATAATGGAAACTATTTCAGCATTTTTATTTGATGTTTAGAAAATCCTTGTGTTTTAAGTGGGTATACTGAAATCAAACAGATATAGTTGTTGTCATCCCAAGAATAACAAATTATATGTTTCTTAATGATAGTTTTCTTGGTAAGGGAAAAATTTATGATGATGTTCCTAAAGAAGACAATGAATATGTATTTCTTTACAAAGAAGATGCTTTAGCTGAGAATTATGATGATAGATGTTGTACAATCCGATATGCCTAGTCTTTATACTCTTGAACTAAACAACCATCTGTAATAAAATCCACTGACCTTAATTCCCCTTAGGTCATTATCTATTAGACAGGAAGTCAAGAAGCTAGTAAAGATGTCAACAGCCCACCTCAAAAGACCATTGAGTTAAAAAAAGGTCTAGTACACCTATAGGCACCTCTCTAACTACATCATATGCATCATTTTCTTCTCAGCATGGGACATGCCTGACTTCTATCTCATTTTATCCTATGAGTCTTAGAATGAACTTGCCTGGGTAATTATCAATATTATGATGAGTCATAGACTGTTCAGAAGCCTTCTCTCCATCAGCTAAGATGACATTAATTAGGGTTCTTGTAAATTTCTATTAAAGGTTGGGACATATACCAAATTGATGTTATAATTGCTTTCTATAGTAAGATTCTTCACCTGAGGAAAGTTTTATAGTGTAATGTGAACTCCTACGTTTTGGTTTAATAAATTTAAGTTATTTGTTACATCTCTAAATTTTAAAATCTTGTTATTCTGATACAACTATATTTTGCTAAGATAAATTTTAAACTTTGTTATTCTGATACAACTCTATTTTGCTAAGATAACTTTTTTAGGTATAGTCATTCTTCTTTTATATATGTCAATGACATGATTATTACAAGTAGTAGCAAGATGGACATTGTAAATATTTTTATGGCCATTTTGCTTTTAGAGAAACTAAGTTGGTTGGCTTGCTAAAGTTTGAACTTATTGTCATTTTCTTCCCACTACATGATTTTATTTACTTTTTGTGCACAAGAAAGCTGAACAGAAGATAACCCCTATTTGTTTTTCTTTTTTCATTTTTAATGTCAAATTTGTGGCCCTAGTTTGTAGGAGAGCCCCACGCCTTCTCCTTATCTTTCTCGTTTTACTTTTTGATTGAGTCTCACCCTAGTCGCATGAAACCTTGAGAGTCCATCCAGCCACGCGTCCTCATCGTGTGCGCCCTCCCAGCCCGTCACTGCCAGCTCAAGCAGCAGCTTGCCAGCTCAGCTCCTCGCTTGCCAAGTGTCCCACGTCCCTCGCATCCACCTCCTCATTGCGAGCCTTTACCGAGTCCACTCCCCCTCTTCTCTCCACGCCTTTAGGAAGTGTCCCTCCTTTCTAGCACACATTCCTCTACTTTCTCCAGCTCTTAGGACACCTCATCTTCTTCAGCTATCGCATGCAACCTCCACCCTTCATCAGCTCCACGTGTCACGATCTCATCGTTTGAGAGAACCGCAAGCGCCACCTCGCCCTTGCCCTCCTCACTCGCATCCAGCTCGAGGCCTCCTTTCCTTAGTTTTAGGAAAAGGCATTCCCTCTTTTCCTTGTCGCTAGGGTTATCCCTCGCGCCCTCTTCCAGCCTTTGATCTAGCCACGTGGCATAGATCCAGCGCATCACCTTGGTTCGACCAGCCAAGCCCGTCCGAACCCATCTAGGCTACCTCGCGCGCCACCTAACCCCTTCGGTCAACCCTCTTACCCTGACTAGACCTAGACCTAGTTGACTTAACCTCACCTAGCTCAATTAGGTAATCTGGTCCAACCCTTGACCCATTCAACCTAGCCCAGTTGACTCGAGCCTACCTCGAGTGACCCTTGACCTTCTCTCCCGGACTCGTTGACTTGGTGCAGTAGCAGCCGCCATCTAGTCGACCCTATCTCTCTCTCGGTCTCTCTTGACCTTGACCTGAGCTTAGGCTCACTAGTCCGAAGCCAGCCCACTTAGCCTCACTCGTAGTTAGGACACCTATCTACCCCACCTAAGTTATATCTCTTCTCGGCTTACCCTGAACTGAACCCATCTCACCGAGACCAGCCGTCCCTTAGAGCCCCGCCGCACCGAGCCAGCCGGCCTTAGTTAGGGACCAGGCACAGCCGGTGCTAGTCTTGCGCTAAGCGTTTCCGGCCAGCACCTCGGCAAGCTTCCAGCCGACGGCCTCTGCCCGTCGACAGCCGTGGCCGAGCCCGTCCAGCAGCCAGGCAGGTAGGCATTGCCTTATCGGCTCTCGCCCCCCTCGGCCGCATCCGTAGCAAGCAGGCGCATCGCAGGCGGCAGTCCGTCGCCCGTCCGTTCGACGCCCAGCAGCAAGCGACAGTCGGTCGCGCGTCTTCCATCGACCTGCAGCGACCGCAGCAGGCTTCCATCGTTGTGCGCTCTTCTCCGACCTGAAGCGGCAGCAGCTAGCGTCAGCCGTTGGCGAGCTTTCCGTCGGCCCTGCATCGGCAGCAGTAGTCAGCTCCAAACCCATGCGTCCCGACAGCCATCTTGGACAACAGGCAACTATCCCAGGCCGCGCGATTCACGCCTGCCCGTGAGCTGAGTTGCCCGGGGATTGGTTCTTCACCCCGTGGCCTGTTCGTGCAGCCAAGGTAGCACCTTGGCAGGTACGTGTTCTCATCCCCCTTGTAGTCGTGGGAGGGTGTATTTGTTTTTGTTTTAGGAAGCATATTAGTTTCATTCCTTTACTACTTTAGCCCAGGCCTTGGCCTTGCTCCCCTCTGTGGCACCTCGAGGGCCTATTGCCCGAGACACGGTCACAAGGAGCCGACCATCCTATTTGCTTTTAGTTGGGTGTGATTGCGCGTTAGTCGTGGTTTGTATGGTTTTCCTGAGTGAGCTGCGAGAGTAAAATTGTATCGCTTGCATTTGTAAGGCCTTATAACCCACTGTAGTGTTTGTAGTAGGTTTTATCCGTAGTTAGGAGTTGGAAAGGGTTTTCCGCACCTGTACTCCAGTCCTAAGGGAATTTGCGCCGGGTTTGTCCGGCCGGGTAGATTCACTGTTTTAATTTTTTAGGATTTTGAATTTTAGACAGAAACCCTCAAGGAGACTTGGGAACTAGGACGCTCTAGGTTCGGGCTTTCTAGCCCAACCAGGATCGTGCCTAACAATTGGTATCAGAGCCACCTTGAGGTCTTTACTGTCAATTTGAGCACCGACCCATGAAGATTCAGCTTCAGAGGGCAGTTTAGAAGTCAGTATTCAGTTTGGTCATCCGCAAGGTGTTTTGGTCTTCTCGGTTGTCAGTGTCAGTCGTAGGATTTCAGCCTTCACGATTTCGCTATTTCCATCGCGTAGACGAGGCTTCGCTTGCTTGTTTTCAACAAGTGTAGGGCTGTACGCATTGTACACCCGAGGGTAGCTAAGCTTGAGGTCCGTCGCCGAGACACCAGGCGGGTGTGGCGATTTAGGCTCTACGAGCCCGGCCGAGAGCGAAGCGGGACTGCCGAGGCGCTAAGGAGTAGCGCGACAGTAGACGGGCCAACCCGTCTCCCTTGCCTATGGACTCACGCGCGGCAGCAGAGGCAGCGGCAGCGTGGCAGCATAGGCAGAACAGAGTCGGTTTTTTCTTTGAGAGTGGCAGCACTTAGTCAGTTTTTGGATTTCTAGTTAGGTTTATTTCCTTCAGCTAGCAAACTATTGCCTTGGCGCCTTAGATCGCAACTCCACGAAATGGGGAAGTCCAAGAAACAATTCAACCTGGACGAGCCTATTATCGAGGAAGTAGTCACGGGCAACAAGAAGTGGCCCCTACGGCAGAGGCAGGACAAGTGCCCCTCTTCGCTATGGAAAATTCTAACCATAGAGCGAGAAGTGGCACAAATGATAAGTGATATGAAACAAGGCGGAGCACTTTCGACAAAGAGAAGATCAAGTCGACAGAATCTAGACTGCCAAAAAGAAATGGAAGAGGTTACGGCTATGTTTAGACAATTAGCCGCTAACCAAACACAACCTCCAGTGGTTGAGAGGGCTACTCAGGGCCTGAACAAAGGAAAAGGTCTGATGGATGGACCTGGCCATCAGACCGATACTGAGTATACTTATGAACTCATTCTAGTGTTTATAGGTAAAAACCCTACAGAGGATACAACGATTGGATCTGAACATCTGATGGAAACAACTTGCACTCTTCAAAATATCTGTGTTTGTTTTTCAGCAATTGGATCTAAGAGTTGTATATCTTTTGCAACTTGTTCATCAACACTGGAGAGAAAATGCAGCCTTAGATAGGATAAAATGACTAAAACTATTCAAAATTGAACTAAGAGCTTTTCATGAGAAGTGGCTATGGCTAAGCTAGTTAA
>NW_022204994.1:0-29308 GCF_008831285.2 Nymphaea colorata
ACCCAACCCCAACCCCAACCCCAACCCCAACCCCAACCCCAACCCCAACCCCAACCCCAACCCCAACCCCAACCCCAACCCCTCAATTTTAAAAAGAAAAAAGCAAATGATTTCACTCATATTGTATATTCATATTAATGCAAGTGAATGTTGGAACATCATCAGTTCTTCTCCAGTTTGTTGTGGCGTGTCTGCTGCTTGTATTCATCTATGATGGACTTGAAGTCCTTCATCAGGGAAGTGATGTTTTTGAGCTTCAGGGAAGCTTGCTTGGATTTTTGCTCATAGGTGAGTTCTTCATCTGTTCTGGGATTGCCCTCGCCTTCTATCTTTTTGGACTTTGGTTCCTTCTTTTCTGCCATTTTTTCATCGAAATCGTACTTGATCTTATAGTTGTTCTAATTGCAGCGGTAGTTGAGGTTATCAATGGCTAGGAAAATTTTGCCCAAATTGAGGTTTTTCTTGCTAAAGTCCTCATTGCTTTGCTCCACTTCCGACTGAACTTCATTTTTCTGCTTCACCCAATCCTCGATATCACGTGACAGCTCCTTTATTAGGTTGTTGAGAGTGAGGATCTACTGGTTGTATTTCTTTTCCTCAGCTAAAGTCTATCGTTTCAGCTGTTCATGGCTGTGCTCCATGGCCTATCGTTCCCTTATGCGATCGTCATTGGATTTCTTCAGGGTGTTGTATCTGTTGAGAATATCTGCCATTTAGGGATACTCTTCAGAATAGGTTGATCTCACTTTTTATAGAAAATCCTCGTATTTGCGGAGGTAAGCAGCTCGTGTTTGGTATTTCTTTTGACTTTTTTTGAGTTATTCGATTTCTCTATCGAGGTCTATGTGATGGAAGTGGTTACTTTTGATGGTTTCTTCCTTCTCAGCATATGCTTTCTATTCTTGTCGAAATCTTTATTCTGCTTTCTTGCGTTTGGACTCATTTTCCTGCAAAAATTGGCAAAAAGCAGTGAGCTTATTTTGCAAATCCTTGTCTTTTTGTTTGAGATCGTCTTCTCCGGACTTGAATTCGCTTTATTGGCTGGGTTAGGAGGAATTACTTTCGGAATTATTATTTTTTGGATTCGAACTGTTCGTGGATTTCATACATTTTGCGTCTTTTTTCAAGCAACTTAGTGGCGGGGGATACCGTCTAATATTGGTTGAATATTGGCAGCTTATTATCTTTCTTCATGGTAAGTTATATTTATACGCCCAGTGGATAAAAATGATCACTATTCATGGTGCTAGCCGTCTTCGTCTTCCTTGGCTCGTATCTGCTTCTTCACACGACTCGAGTGCTTGTAGGACTATTCGCTTTCCTATTACTCGATTGCGTTGTTTTACATGTACTATTCTCCCTAGTCCTCAATGAAGAAACGCTAGAAGAAACCGTGGAAGTTTAGGTGCTAAAGGTCATCAGAACAGAGGGAAAGCTCGGCGATGATGAGATCGATATATTTGTCCTAGAGTTCTAGTTTCTTGAACATGTCGATAAGGTCTTGCCTTCCCACAGTTTCTTCTCCATTTTTGATGTTTTCAAAGGCCACTTGTAGCTCACGTGGGTAAGTACTAGTCATTTCAGCAATCCTGATTATCATTTCCTTTTCTTCGTTTTCCTCCATGAGTTCGAAATCGTCAATTACTTTTCTCAACTTACCTACGAGGACTGCGCTGGAGATAGAATCAGCTGGCTGAACTCTTTACTTTTCGAAGCAGTAGGAGAGGAAAGCGCGCGTGTAGTCTGAAGTTAGGTAGAAGGGCTAGTTTACCAGCATGTTGCACAGATCTGAGTATGAAAATTGGTTGGTCTATGCAGATTCAATATCGCTTTTTATGTCACTGAAGGGATAACGCTGGGACTTCATTCTGTAAGTCAGCAGCTATTTTATTTCTGCTAATATTTTCTTATTTGGCTTGTAGGCTTCTCCTCCTTTTGAGGCGCCTCCCTTCTTTTCCTTCTTTTTGTCAGACTTATCAGCATGTTTTCCTTTCTTAGGCTTCTCTTCCTTCTTATAAAGCTATTCCTCCTCTTCATTTTATTCAAAATCTTTTTTGTATTTTTCGATCTGTTGTTCATCTTTGCTCTCTTTCAATCGTTCGCCTGACTTGCTTTCCTTTACCTTAGTCTCTTATTTACTTTCCTTGGGCTTAGTTTCCTCCTTTTCAAACACTTCCTCATATTCTTCCTCTTCTTATTATTCCTCTTGGTGAGGTTTAGAGGGTGAATCATAGTTTTCAAACTCTTCCTGTTGGGTAAAATTGAGATTCGAGTGGTTGATATTGACTTTTGAGCGGTCTTCCATCATGCTCATCTCTGATTCTGCCTTTCTGAGCTTCTCTTTTACTGATTCAAGCTCCTTTTAGAGCTCCTGGTTATGACGTTTTATTTAATTGTATCTTTTTTATGATTAGATATTAGGCTCTGATTGCTGTGTATTGACCTTATGAACAGTCTTTTGAACTTTGCTGCTGCGGATGTTGGGCTTGGCAAGGTTTCTTTGGCGTTGCTCTATGAACTGTTGGTTTTCTCTTAGGGATTTGAGTTCACGGTATAATTCATCATTTTTTCTTTGCAAGTCCTGCACCCTACGTTTCTATGCGTTGAGGTCTCTCACTAATTTTTTCTCACGGTTTTGATGTTTTTCACTTTCGCTTTTAATTTTCTCTTCCAGAGATTAGATAATTTATTCATATTTTTCTCTCTCTTAATCGATTTGATTTTTCTCTTCGATTTCTTGCTCGAGATATTTCTTAAGCTCTTCGTTTTACTGTTCTATTTCTTGCTGGTTGACAAATTGCGAGCTGTACTGTTAGAGCATAGTACTGAGCCTTTTGTTTTCATCGATGATGACTTTCCTTTCTACTTCCAATTCATTTATCTTGGTGTATTTCATCATTTTCTTTATCTTCTGGCTCTCTACTCTTAGTCCTTCGTTTTCCTAACGACACTAACGCACCAGTTTCTTTAGGTTGCGAATAATCATGTTGTCCTTCTGCAATAAGGAAAGACTTACCTCGCTTGGACGTTGGTGGGGATTGAGTCTGCTTCCCTTGCCGAGTCCTTCAGGAGCAGTATCTACGAACCTGTTAAGCTTATCTTTTTCTCGCTCAATAACTGATATCTTGGTCTTAAGGCGCACATTCTACTCAGTGACTTCATGCAGGGCCTGTTTTAATTGCAGGGCCTCAGAGTACAGTCTTTCCTTGTCTTGTTGGATCCTTCTTGGGAGAATGCGAGCAAAATCATGAGTGGTCATATCAGGTTTCATGATGCGAACCTGTTTTCGATGTGGTTGGTGATGAGGTTAACTGATGTCTTATACGCTGGACTGACCCCACTGTCCCTTGTGGCCTGGTTTGGCGGATTGCGGTCTATGTGGTACGATATATTACCTCTTCATGCCTGATAAATTAATAAGAAACTCAATTAAGTTATATTATCCAACCCCCTCAAAGGAGTCACTTCAGCAACTGAATGCAATCACAAAGTGGCAAATGTAACAAGATAAACTCAAACCTCCTTGACGGCCCTACTCTTGACATTTTGGCACAAAAAGTTTAGTTTGGGATGCAGAGTTTTTCTCTTAATATACCTAACTGCTATGAAACTGGCAGTCAGTTTTGCAGCTATTGTCTTTGTCTTATATTTTCACATCTCTAATGGCAATCTCATACTGCATGCACAAAATATTAAGTAGAATAAGTCCAAATGCATATACATAATTCTTTACAGTGTTTTATCTTGGCCTAGAGCAAATATTTGACCAAGATTAGGGGATAATGGATGCAGTTGTAATATGAGCAACTGGATAGTAAGATTAGCTGAAACCTTTCAAATCCATTTTGAAGCTTTTGATTTCACATAATATTGTAGAAGATATCAGGCTAATATGCGCTATTTCATACCTTCCAAGCTGATCATTCCTTGTAGAAACTTGGCTTCAAACATAAATTCTCATAAATGAAATTGATTGTTGGGTTTCAAAGCATACATTATTTTGCTTTGAAAAAATTTGGCATTTTAAATAAAAATTATTTGCCTTTTTGTAATATAAAATTAAGGAAAAAACCCACTCCAAAATAACATAATCACCATTTATGATCACAGAACCATAAATTTTTTCAAATATGATGAAATTTGATGAAAGGATAGGTGTTGAATTATGAATCCCTGAGTATATACTTGATTGGTTAAACTCTGGCGATAATATAATGCTGGACCCCTAGCGCAAACAGGCTGCCTTCTGCATTAAAGCTAACTACCAGTTACGCGAAATCGAAAATGCTTGCCGAGAAGTGACCTCTATGGCCAAGCTGCTGAATACCCTTGCGAGTGACATTGCTGCCTCTGACGTCAACAGTAGGAAGGTGGAGATTCTGAAATCATAAATAAAGGATAAACTTCGGTAATACGCTAGCAGCATGGATAGCATCTACCAAGCACTAGATCGCAAGATACAACTCATCTTGGCAGAAGTTAAGCGTATAGATGGTAGAGGTGAACAAACCCCGCCAACTCCTATATGCAAGAAGTGCCATAGTCTCAATGCAAGCACCCTAACCAAGGAGCCTGACAAACATTTAAGTTTCGATAATTAGTTTTCGGAGACTCTGAATCCTCGTATTGCTCTTCTTTAGTCCAAAATCTCACAATATCAATCTAATGAGATTAAGCTGAAAGGAAAGATTGCTGAACTGCAAGTAAAAAATGAGTCTTTGCTTGAAGAATTTAACAGACTCTCTACTGCTTCAAACAAAAAGATTAATGAGCTAAACAGTAAAATTTCCAAAGATCGTTCTGAGGGCGATAGTCTGAGCCATTCACCAAGTAAACAAGCATTCAGTTCATCTCCATCATTACAGTTTTCTCCAAATAAACCTAAGAAAATCAATAACATGCACTATGAAGCTGACCAATTTTCATACAACTTATCACACGAACTCTCATATACCACAAGCCCCAATTAGAGAGAAGAAAAGACACAAATTCTCAATTTTGGATGCATTCCAGCCAGACTAAAAGGCTCTGGGAATTCTTTACGTGGATCTAAGACAAAAGAGTAATGTTAAAAACTTGACCGAAGTGATAGAAACAGAAGGTTTGATTTGCTTCTTAACAAGCTTAGAGATTCTCAACAAGAAAGTACTGATGAGAGCCACACTGATGAACTTCGCAGAATGGACGATCCAGGATCTTATATGCAAAGTCCAGTTCGAAGGTTCCAGATATGATTATTTATTGTTAATATCACACCAAGATTATTTTTTGAGTTCTTTGACCCAATATTTGCGATACTTTATCAGAATTGTAGCTCAAATTGGCTATGAATAAAGTTTAAAAGTCGTAGTCATTTAGAAATAATATAACATGAAGAGGGTAAGACAGGATCAGCCGAACCCCATATCTCTTTCCAGCAAACGTCACTCGTTGCAGCAGGACAAGCTGGTGACTCCTCAAAAAATGGACTGGAACACTCCCCTTCAGACCATGGATAGCAACAATAATAAGACCTTTTTCACTTCCATGAAGGCAGAGCTTTCCAACATAAAGAGCGATTTTTAGCGCTTAATTCAGCGTGAAGACAAGAGTGGTGGGCTGGGTGCGAAGGAAAAAGAGATGATCTAGCATAAAAATAGCTGGAATACAGGCGAAAAAGTTAAAAGTTACAGCTCTTATAAGCCAGAAGAGAGGTATTTCACTGAAAAAAAGGGTGAGACAGATGCTTTCTAGCCTACACTCAAAACAAAGGAGTCATATGATCAAGGCGCAAAGGGTTTTAACCTAACAAAAAACCTCAATGAAGCAGTTAACTTCAAGAACAAACACATCACAGGTAGAGACAGATAGCCCAGCAATAACCCAATCATTAAGTATATTGCTCTCGAACCAAAAGATGAGGTGAAATAGGCCAATTACTCTTCAGTGAATCCGAAAAAATATGCTACTAACTATATGGATGTGTCTAATGACAAAGAGCTCTTGCTCCAAAAGATTGAAAACCAGCGTCAGAAAGAACTCTTAGCCAAATTTTAGCAAGAAACATCCATTTACAAAGTAGATAACAACCGTTATAAGACCGAAATCGCCAAATTATCTGAGCAAAATAGTGCATTAATTGAAAGGATATCACTGCTTCAAGCTGAAATGGAGGAAAAAGCCAAACAGATTAAAATTGATGATGAAAATTTGGCAAAGTATAAGGGAATTGCAGATAAATTGGCTCAAAATGAAAAGTTGTTGGCTTTGAAGGAAAAGGAGTTATCTTAGTTTCACTAAAACAAACAAAAATAGAATCAATAACGAGATATGGAGCTATAATTCTGCAGATAGAAGATAAATGAGCTTTCCTTCTACAATAACAATTTCTTCAATGATAACTCGAATCTAACATAAGAGAATCGTCAACTTAAGGAAGTCATCAATCATTTGCAAAGGTTAATCTAAGACTCCAACCGCATATCAGCTCAATCTGAAAGTGATTGGCATCGTAAAATCTAGCATCTGTAAAAGAATCTAAAGGAATATTAGAAGAGAGAGCTTATGTATGAGAAGTAAATTGAACGATTATGCAATCAGGTAAATGTCCAAGGAACAGTTATTTCTGAATCCAACTAAAGATCAAATAATTAAGAATAACCATCCCAAAATCATGAAATTATAAACGAAGAAATACGTAATCTTAGAATCTAAGTGGCAAAACAAAAGTAAATAAATTTATTAATAATCAAAAAATATCAGGATTAAATATAGAAGCTAAATATTTAGTCTATTACTAAGAGCTTAGAACAAACTGTCCAACATTTGACTGATTAAAATGGTCAACTTAAGAGTTAATGCAACTTCCTTACATCTAAGATTAAATAACTATAGGAGCAAAATAAAGCACTTTGCAACTAAATTTCTCTTTACTAATAGCGTGATAAATCAGCAGTCGCCAATAGAAGCTTGAGCTGTACTGAATGGGAAGAATTTACATAGAAGATAGAACGCCTTCAAATAGAAAATAAGCAGCTCGCAGAATCATGTGAATATAAGCACCTCCTTCAAGAAGTTTTAGCACAATAGGGACATTTTGAAGTCAAATATGAAGTAAAAAATTAATTTTAGAATCTCTTGATTATCGTAAAGGACCAACTTGATGAAATTCAAAGACTTAAATTTGAGGTTGAAAAGCTGCAAATAAAACTAAAGGTTTGTGAAGAAGACAGACAATAACTAAGGATACAAAAAATCAGGCTTGAAGAAGAAATGAAAGCATTTTTAGCTTACCAAAAATCATCAGATTCATACAGTTTAATGTAAAAGCACGATAAGCTTCGAGCCACCCTGGAATAAAAGGAAAGACGCATGCGAGAATTGAAATAATTTGTTCATCAATCCATCTAACGTCGGCAGGAGAATGATTGATACTGAAATTTTATCGCTTTTATGCTGAGTGGCTTAAAAATCAAAGCAATATAGAGTCCATTTGGCTCTGGCTGTGAATCATGCTACGATTTCTGTTGCTTCTTAAGGTCTAGAGCTTATTCTTGACCAGGTCTGCATCCTCTCCCTGAAGAGGATCGGAGAAAGAAGCTCCAAGCCGGTTTCCGAGGGTGTTGATCGAGCGATCGTGGTATTTGTCGAAGGTGTAATTTCCGCTGATGGCTCTCTATGTTATGAAAAATATACGGTGAGCTGGTTGGCATTCAGGCGGTATTCTTCTTCGCTCATATAATGCTGCTGTTGGCGGTTGAGGCGTTGTTCTTGTGCTTGTTTCTCCAAGAATTGTGAATACTGTTGCTTATCAAATGGCGCCTTCTTTTCTCTAAAGATGCCATTGATGAAGCTGTAGGATTGCTCAGGATTACTGTTTTTTTCCTAGATCTTGCGATTATGTAGAAGTTGCAACTGCATTTAAAGTGTGTCTTTCATTTAAATGTTCTTTCTTTCCTTTTAAATGAGGCTATGTTCTCTCTTTCGTGCTTCTGCTTCCTATTTCCTTTGCTGTGGTTCATTTACAAATTTTTGTTAAAGTTCACGTTCTTTTCTCAATTTTTGCTGATGCAATTCTTTATAGTAATTGAAAACCGCCTGGTTTTGTTCATATTTTCTAGGCTGTTTTCCTTGGGTTGCCTAATGATGCTCCTGATATACTTGATTTTTATGGAATTGCTCAATTTCCTCTTGACGCTTTTTCTTTTTGTCTTCCTCTTTCCATAGGAGCTGCTTGTCGAGTGTGGTGATGACATCCCGCCAGATAGCTTAGGCCCGCTGCTTCTTCTATTGCTCAGACTTCAGACCGATTTCCAGGTTATACATTGGCTGCGGTTACTCTTTGACCTTTGTGGACATGAGATGCTGGTTCTATGCTTCGAGTTGTTTGTGGTGAAGGTATTTTTGGAACTTATCTTTTTCTTCTTTTTCACGTTGTTCTTGCGCCATTCTCACTACATGCTCATAGTATCTGCGGTCCTCTTCGCGTTCTGCCTAGCCGGTGGAGTGTTTGCGTGAGAGTTGCTGGTCGAGTTGCCTCTTTAAGTTGTCTTTCTTCTCTTGTGAAAGCATCTTTTCCAGGCTTTTGGCCCTCTCCAGTTCCTGTGCTTGGTGCTGGTAAATGATTGCCCACTCCTCCTTTCGAGGAAGCTGGGCGGATTCCAGAGATTGCCTTGACACTCTCGATTCCGACATTATTAAATTTATTAGCAGCACTCATTATATAGACTTCATGAATCAAATTAAACATAAAAATAAGATCTCAGGCATTTCCCACATGAAAAATAAAG
Source organism: Nymphaea colorata (assembly GCF_008831285.2). Lineage (NCBI taxonomy): Eukaryota > Viridiplantae > Streptophyta > Magnoliopsida > Nymphaeales > Nymphaeaceae > Nymphaea > Nymphaea colorata. The sequence continues at coordinate 8,769 of NW_022204994.1, forward strand.
ATCCAAATGGAGTAATTGATTGAAAAAGCGACTCATATCTTTTTTTTTGATTATTGGATCTTTTATTTTTGTAGGGTTGGAATAAAATCTTAAGTGGTGAAGGGTGCCCTTTATTTAAATTAACATTTTGATGAATAATTTTTATTCAAACTATATATCATACGCATAAATTGGTATGAAGAACATCACACCCAAATTAGTCTTCATTTTCCTCGTGATTACCGCTTCTCTCTCCCTCAGACTCAGCGAACATCATCATAAAGCGATGGTTAGCTCGGATGCTTTCCATCTTCTCAAAACCGCAATCCATGACCCTTCATCAACATACTCTTTATACAAGGGTAGTCTCGACGCTATTCGCGATGGCATCGTTTCGACCCCTCCGAGCACAATTGCAACATCCTCCATCCCAGTAACCACATTCACAAGTACTGATTGCAAGATCATGAGTTCTGCGGAGAAGGATCAACTTAGCATTGAAGCCGTGCTAATTAAAAACAAACTAGACCAGCTTCAGGAGTAACTCGACGCTCTTCCCGTCAATGGCAGCAATTACAAGACAAGATTGGATGTAAAGAACCAACAATCATACATTCAGGCCATTCAAGATATTTTAAAGAGCAATTGCACCAAGAATATCACTCTTAGCCAAAGCTCATATCAAAGCAACCTCAACAATGCACGATGGATACTCGGAGATCTCACCTTTGAGGATGTTGTTAAGGAATACTCTGAAAGATCAATGACGAATAAGTATGTCACTAACTGCCCTGATTAAAAGCCTTTCTATAGAGACCTAGAGGGATGCTTTGATTGTGCCGACGAAGATGAATATTTTAATTTAGAAACGAAAAAATGTTAGAAATGTAAAGAAGGTGAAATTATAAATTTGCAAAAACGAAAATGCGAGATTTCTAAAACAGCATCTCCAACTACTCCAACAAATAACACAAAGACTTAGAATGCAACTAAAGGCAATACCAGCCAGCCTTCATCCAATGCTAACACCAAACCAACTACCCCAACAACTGCCCCATAGGCTACAAAGCAGAACAACAATGGATAGAAAACTCCCGAAGTGGGAACAAATGGAACTACTCCAAAGACAAATAACACAGGAAGTAATGAGACAAAGGTCAAGGCACCCGCTCCATCTACAAATAACACCACCAATACAAGCCATCCTGCTAAAACACCTACTGAAGAAAAGCCAGCCAACGCAACCACTAATGCCAGCCATCCTGCCAACGCAACCACCAATGCCAGCCATCCAGCCAATGCCACAGCTGAGAAGCCTGCAAATGCAACCACCAATGCCAGCCATCCTGCTAATGCCACAGCTGAGAAGCCTGCTAACACAACCACCAATGCCAGCCATCCTGCTAACACACCTACTGAAGAAAAGCCAGCCAACGCATCTACTGAGAAGCCAGCCAATGCCAGCCATCCAGCCAACGCATCTACTGAGAAGCCAGCCAACGCAACCACTAATGCCAGCCATCCTGCCAACGCAACCACCAATGCCAGCCATCCTGCTAATGCCACAGCTGAGAAGCCTGCCAACGCAACCACCAATGCCAGCCATCCAGCCAACGCATCTACTGAGAAGCCAGCAAACGCAACCACTAATGCCAGCCATCCAGCCAACGCATCTACTGAGAAGCCAGCAAACGCAACCACTAATGCCAGCCATCCTGCCAACGCAACCACCAATGCCAGCCATCCAGCCAATGCCACAGCTGAGAAGCCTGCAAATGCAATTACCAATGCCAGCCATCCTGCTAATGCCACAGCTGAGAAGCCTGCCAACGCAACCACCAATGCCAGCCATCCAGCCAACGCATCTACTGAGAAGCCAGCAAACGCAACCACTAATGCCAGCCATCCTGCCAACGCAACCACCAATGCCAGCCATCCAGCAAATGCCACAGCTGAGAAGCCTGCCAACGCAACCACCAATGCCAGCCATCCTGCTAATGCCACAGCTGAGAAGCCTGCCAACGCAACCACCAATGCCAGCCATCCTGCTAACACACCTACTGAAGAAAAGCCAGCCAACGCAACCTCCAATGCCAGCCATCCAGCCAATCCCACAGCTGAGAAGCCTGCAAATGCAACCCAGCCTTCCTCGAACGCCACTAAGCCCGCTGAAAATGCCACGACTCCAAATGCCACCAACGGAACCAGCGGAACCAAGGTCGGCAAGGAATCTCCCGCCCCGTAAACTCACCCTAACAACACCACCACCAATGGCTCTGCTCCTCCAAACGCCAGCCATCCAACCACTCAGCCAGCCACCCAACCCACCAAACCAACCAATGCTTCAGAGCCAACTCCTGCAAAGCCTACAAACACTACCACGAATGCCAGTCATCCCTAAAACACAACCACAACAAACCAGACAACGCCAACCAGCAACGCCAGTAGCACAAAGGTCGGAGGACAGACACCCCACCCCAATACCACTGACAATACTACTCACCCTGCCAACAAGATAGAGTCTAACGCCACCACAAATGGCACTCAAGCTCACCCCAGCAACACTGAACATCCCACTACCGCTCCAGCCAATGCTACCAAACAACCCGATGAGACAAAACCTTCTAATAAAACTCAACCTTCACCAAACGCTACTGCTGAAAAACCAGCCAACGCAACCACTAATGCCAGCCATCCTGCCAACGCAACCACCAATGCCAGCCATCCAGCCAACGCCACAGCTGAGAAGCCTGCCAACGCAACCACCAATGCCAGCCATCCAGCCAACGCATCTACTGAGAAGCCAGCAAACGCAACCACCAATGCCAGCCATCCAGCCAACGCCACAGCTGAGAAGCCTGCCAACGCAACCACCAATGCCAGCCATCCAGCCAACGCCACAGCTGAGAAGCCTGCAAATGCAACCACCAATGCCAGCCATCCTGCTAATGCCACAGCTGAGAAGCCTGCCAACGCAACCACCAATGCCAGCCATCCTGCCAATGCCACAGCTGAGAAGCCTGCAAATGCAACCACCAATGCCAGCCATCCTGCTAATGCCACAGCTGAGAAGCCTGCCAACGCAACCACCAATGCCAGCCATCCTGCCAATGCCACAGCTGAGAAGCCTGCCAACGCAACCACCAATGCCAGCCATCCAGCCAATGCCACAGCTGAGAAGCCTGCCAACGCAACCACCAATGCCAGCCATCCTGCCAACGCATCTACTGAGAAGCCAGCAAACGCAACCACCAATGCCAGCCATCCTGCTAACGCAACCACCAATGCCAGCCATCCTGCCAATGCCACAGCTGAGAAGCCTGCCAACGCAACCACCAATGCCAGCCATCCAGCCAATGCCACAGCTGAGAAGCCTGCCAACGCAACCACCAATGCCAGCCATCCAGCCAACGCATCTACTGAGAAGCCAGCAAACGCAACCACCAATGCCAGCCATCCAGCCAACGCCACAGCTGAGAAGCCTGCAAATGCAACCACCAATGCCAGCCATCCTGCCAATGCCACAGCTGAGAAGCCTGCCAACGCAACCACCAATGCCAGCCATCCAGCCAATGCCACAGCTGAGAAGCCTGCAAATGCAACCACCAATGCCAGCCATCCTGCCAATGCCACAGCTGAGAAGCCTGCCAACGCAACCACCAATGCCAGCCATCCAGCCAATGCCACAGCTGAGAAGCCAGCCAACGCAACCTCCAATGCCAGCCATCCTGCCAACGCATCTACTGAGAAGCCAGCAAACGCAACCACCAATGCCAGCCATCCTGCTAACGCAACCACCAATGCCAGCCATCCAGCCAATGCCACAGCTGAGAAGCCTGCCAACGCAACCACCAATGCCAGCCATCCAGCCAACGCCACAGCTGAGAAGCCTGCCAACGCAACCACCAATGCCAGCCATCCAGCCAATGCCACAGCTGAGAAGCCTGCCAACGCAACCACCAATGCCAGCCATCCAGCCAATGCCACAGCTGAGAAGCCTGCCAACGCAACCACCAATGCCAGCCATCCTGCCAACGCATCTACTGAGAAGCCAGCAAACGCAACCACCAATGCCAGCCATCCTGCTAACGCAACCACCAATGCCAGCCATCCAGCCAATGCCACAGCTGAGAAGCCTGCCAACGCAACCACCAATGCCAGCCATCCAGCCAATGCCACAGCTGAGAAGCCTGCCAACGCAACCACCAATGCCAGCCATCCTGCCAACGCAACCACCAATGCCAGCCATCCAGCCAACGCATCTACTGAGAAGCCAGCAAACGCAACCACCAATGCCAGCCATCCAGCAAATGCCACAGCTGAGAAGCCTGCCAACGCAACCACCAATGCCAGCCATCCAGCCAATGCCACAGCTGAGAAGCCTGCTAACACAACCACCAATGCCAGCCATCCTGCTAACACACCTACTGAAGAAAAGCCAGCCAACGCAACCTCCAATGCCAGCCATCCAGCCAATCCCACAGCTGAGAAGCCTGCAAATGCAACCCAGCCTTCCTCGAACGCCACTAAGCGCGCTGAAAATGCCACGACTCCAAATGCCACCAACGGAACCAGCGGAACCAAGGTCGGCAAGGAATCTCCCGCCCCGTAAACTCACCCTAACAACACCACCACCAATGGCTCTGCTCCTCCAAACGCCAGCCATCCAACCACTCAGCCAGCCACCCAACCCACCAAACCAACCAATGCTACAGAGACGACTCCTGCAAAACCTAACAACACTGCCACAAACGCCAGTCATCCTGAAACCCCAGCCACCACAAAACCAGTGGCTACGCCATAGGCTCCCAAGCAGAACAATACTGCTCCACCCCAGGGCAAGACCAATGAGACTGCTGCCCCTGCAAACCAGACAGCAGCCCCCAGCAATGCCAGTGGCACAAAAGTTGGAGAGCAGAATCCTCACCCCGACAATGTCACCCACCCTGCCAATAAAACAGAGTCCAACGCCACAACAAATGCAACTCAGACTCATCCAAACAACACTGAACAAACTCCTGCTAACGCTACTTCAAATGCTACTAAGCCAGCTGCAGAAAACACAACACAAGCAAATGCTTCAAAACCTGCAAATGAAACTAAAGCAAATGCTTCCCAGCCTGCAAAAGCAAACACTACAGTTTCATCTTAAGTCCAACAGCCTGTTCAGAAGCCAAACGCTTCAAATCCAATTGCATTTGAGCGTATTTTAGTTTCATCTGGTTCTCTTCCATCCAAATCTGCATCTGACGTTCCTTGTCCAAAACAAAATCCTTTCTATAACGGAACTGAATGCGTGCAATGTAATGCTCCTAACTATCTTTTCGATCTTGCCAAAAAAGCTTGCACTAAGTGTCCTGATCAGTTCAAGTTTAACGAATAGACTAATAAATGCGAAAAGATCAATAATGACTTCCTTACTGCTAAGACTGCACCAAAGTTGGTGAACTCTGGCATGCCTTCCCCTTATTGGGACTATGTCTATGATCAAATAAAGGCTAAAAATGCATCAGTGACTGATTGCCCAGCAGCAAAACCTTACTACAATGGAAAGCAATGCATCAGTTGTACTGGTCCAACATAATTCTTCAATCTAGATTCTAGGTAATGCCAATCTTGTACCGGAAACTTCATCTATGACGAGAGCCAAAGAGACTGCATCGACAATACAAAGGGCTAGTACAGTGTATCGGGAAGCACTCTGAAGATGAGTTCTACTCTTTTCGCCCATCAAAAAGAGCTCTTGGAGAGGATTCACGGCAAGGGACTAAATCTCCGCCATCAGGTCAAGATAAGTCAATGATAAACAGGTTATGTATTTTGAAGATTATGTTTATGATCCAAAGGCTCGAGATAACGTTACTCATAATGGCTATCCGGCTTAATATAAATTGATAACTGTATATGATTGAGCGACGGGAAAGTAACTGCATTATTGATCGATACTTTTACGAAAGTTACAAGAAAATGTAGGAAAGAAAGGCTAAGTCGCTTTCTTACTACGTGGTAAGAACCTTTGCCCTTCTACTCATCATACCCATCAATCATCTCATCCTCGAGCAGGGTAGAAGAGAGAGTATTAGTCTCTTCTCAACGTTTCTGATAGTTACCCTAGCCTATACTTTCCTCCAGACAGTCTTTGCCGCCTACTTTTATTGCGCATATGTTAAAAATCGTGCAAAAATACTCAAGATTGCGACAGAAATTCATCACAGCTACCTCGCAAATGATTTGAAAAGTTTAGATAACTAATAGATTTAGGATGATATGGGCTTGTACGAAAGATAAGACACCATGGGCATACGAATCAGTACTATTTATTACGACTTCTAAAACATGGAGAAATTGGGGGACGTTTCATAGTAATTTAAGACCACAAGAGAAAGTAATGGCTGCAGTATCATAAGGAACGCTTTAGAAGGAGATTTGCGCTGTTTCAAATTCTTCTAAACCGCATTTATGGTGACTTCGATCTTCGTCTTTACCTTCGGAATCACTGTCAGTTCTATCGCTCCTCTTAATTAGACCCAGCATAGCTTATTGGAGATGGTGCTGATATCTTAGGTGATGTTTCAGCCAAAACTATACGCTATTTTGCTGCTTGTTTGTCTGGCGCCGGTGATCATCTTGTTCATTTGCTTCTACTGCTGTTGCTGTGGACGTAAGCAGATCAAAGCCAAACTGCCTGAGAGAGTAAAAGCGACAACCTAGAGCATATCCAAGTGTGCATAATGTTCGATCTGTTTTCAAAACTTTGAGAACGATGATGAGGTGGCAATCCTACCCTGTTCGGATATGCATATATTTCACTATACCTGCATAGAAGGATGGACCAAAATCAAGCCGAACTGTCCAAATTGCAGGCATCTACTGGCGTGATAATTAATATTCTTTTTTCCTTAAATATAAATGATATGATATATCCTCGTATATATATGGCTAGTTTCTAGTTTAGGAACTACACCATGTAGATGATAAATTCGTCCTCATGATAAACCAGACGATGTTATATTACGAATTTGCACTGTTTGATTATAGTTTTTTAAAAATGCTAATCAAGAACATCGAGATGGTGGACCACGTGCGTGAGGCCAAGCACAAGCTTTACTCCGTCACCAAGCTCCTCAACATATCCTTCGAGTCTGTCAACCCAATCTACCTTCTCATCATCCACATCGCCATCATCTTCCCCTTCATCTCTGTTAACTTCATTACGCCCCATATCTTCCCAGCCTCCGTCTCATCAGTCCTCAAGATCTTCTTGCTTACTAACCTAGTGAATAATTTCGGGATCAGCGCTTCAATAGTGACCATCGTGGTCTTGGTCTTCGGATTTCTGGTAGTGTTACTGACAGCATTGCACTTTGTCTTTTCTTCTGTGTTTAGTTTCTGTTCGAAGTTGCTTAGCTTTCTGTTGAAACTGGTGGAATACTTCCTTGTTCCTCTGGTCAACTTTGCAGCCTATTGCATGTTACAAATCGGAGATCAAAAACAAAGCGCAGGGACGCAGGTGCTTAACGTTCTCACCTTTCTTTTCATCAATCTCGCAACCTTGGTCGTTTTGATTATGTTGAAATTCGAGATTCGTATGCTCCGAAAAAAGAATTCCGTATGGAATTTAAGCAACGACATCCATGTATACGCTCTGGCTTACCTCATGTTCAAGACATACTTCATTTCCCTCAATGGAACTACAATTTCCATCTGCTTTCTTAGTCTTGCAGTTGCTTATTTCCTACTTCGCACCGATAGCGGCTGCATCAACCGCATCGAGAGAAGAATAGAAAGAAGTACCTACTATGGGATCGCTGCTACTGATTTCGCAGCACTGACCTCACTAATAGTCGGAAATTAATACTTTGGACTTTATTTGTGGGTCCTATCGATGGGATCAGTAGTGGTCTTCATTGGAATAGAGTTTTATTTAAAACGTAAAGAACGCATTTTTATCCCGCCATGCGACTCTCCGCCAGAAGATTTCTACAATTTCTACTATAACTTCAAGGAAGAATTCAAAACAGACGAAATCAACTCAGGAAATAAGAAAAATTACAAGAATATTTTTAATCTTCATCGCATACACTGCAGAGCCAGTCCTTGCTTGCTCTCTCCAGCTGCAGCGCTGCGTGAAAATGATGAAGGTATCGAATAGCAAGTGGGGCAACTGATTGCGGGTCGAAAAAATGAGAGCATAGCTAATAGATTGCTACATTAACTGTGGAATTTAGAGTTGGGTCACAAGTGCGAAGTGGAATGCTTGGTCGACAAGCCACTAACTCTTAAGCAAGATTTCATCCTTTACTCGATTGAGAAACTGACCAAGGACAGCGAAGCCACAATGAAATCAAGCTAGTCCAATAAAAATGTCATATCAAAGGTATTCTACGATCTCATCTTTGAAATTTCTTGCCACTATTCCCAATTTTACGAGGAACTAGCACGCACACATCCCAAAATAGACAGCATTGTCGGGTTGGGCATCAGCATTCGCAAAAAAGTTGAAAAACTGAAGGAAATTTATTCATAGTTACTGAAGACCAGGCTGATCAACTTCAAAATGATAGAACTGTATCTCTAGTTCTTCACCAACTTTGTCAACGAGGATGTCATGGATCGCGAAAGCGTCAACCGGCTCATGAAAGTGCAGCAGCATATGCACTTCTAAGATATCGCATAAAACTACCTTCCCACCCTTACTGTCTACCCTGACACCGGCAATCTCTAAAACGCTAACTCATAGGCTCAAAAGTTCCTGCAATGCACTCGCTTCTAGCTTAAATACCGCAACATTACTGACATTCTCTTCCCTGTGGTTAGTGTTTAGTCTCTGAAGCAAATGATGGTCAAGCCTGAAGGCGAAGCAGAAGACGAGCCAGTGTATACCTTCCTGAAGAAAGCAGAGAATGACTACACTTGTGGAAGAGTGACCGTTCAGGAGCGATACATTAAGCAGAAAAAATTACTTGTTATACAAATAGTGAAGGAACCATATTCCAATCTCAAGAATATGTTTCTTGTAAGTGCCGACTTTTAAATAAAACTGATGCTTCACCCTCACTCCAAGATAAAGCTGGGACAGTTCCGAAAATAGCCACTAACCATCCAATGGGGATAGATCTTTGTAAAGTACATCGCCGACCAGCGGGAGAAGCTGCTAAAGACCAAAATGGCTAAGGTCCAAACCGAACATAAAGGATGCCTCATTATCGTAAAAAAGCTTAATTGCGCCTCTACTACACAACACCTGCTCATGGCCCAAATAATCGTCTCTAACGAGAGCAAGGATCGTAAGGAATCCATCCTGCAAAACCGCAGAAGTTTCCAGCTGAAAAAAGAAGACAGCAAATTTGAGTTCCACTACGGTGATGACGATGCCACAACTGACAAGATCCAAATATATGGCTTCAAGTAGCCGGTTCACATGCGCTCACATCACACTCGTACTATCGACAACTTCGACCGTGAACAATCTGGAGCCTCAGCAATCAAGCACGAACGCTATGGAAACGATATTAAGACTTACCGGTTGTTTGGCGGAGATCTCTACAATGTAGACCTTGAGGACCGGTAGGGCTATAACAACCTCTTTGAAGAACATGTCAATGAGAGCAAAAAGAAAGAGGTAAATGAACAATCTTCCTTGGAGTGTTATATATTTCTCGCAGTTATCCTACTAGGCCTGATCCTTATCTCCTTTTCAGTAGCGTTGATAGTGCAATTTCAAACCGATTCCACCGCTATCTCAACCTCATTCTCTCGTTATCAGAATATTGAAAGCTTCAATATTGACTTCCAGCGCATTATCGCCATCTTGCGAGATCAATACTCAGGATTAGCTAATAAATATCCGGCTTTTAACCCAAATGCAGAAATTATAGAGTCGTATGGCCGTATCCAAGAACTTCAAAATGTGAACATTTTCGATGATTCGCAATTCAGTATGGTCTTTCAGAACTTGACAATGATCGGCACTCTTGCAGAACTGGTCGATGTTGTGCTGGCTCACGTTACATAGGTTATGTATACTGGTGATCTCACCATCGTCAATGACATTCTCAGCTCATGTGTGGGGCAACTTAGCGATATGATATCGAGAAACCAAGATTCCATTTTGGGTGCAATCAGCAGCATCATTGACAGTATCAGTTTCCTCAAAAGCGTTATTCTTTATTCATCGATGGGCATTATCATGTTACTCTATTTTTTCATGATCCTCTATTGTGTTAAGAGTAACTACCGTGCCAAGGAGAAACTAACAGACCTAATGTATATTTCCGATGCAGAGGCCCGCATGTTGCAGGATAATGCGGAAAAGATGAAATATGCTGTGGAGATGGCAAGGAAAAACTTTGACGTTGATACTCAGAACCTATTGGCAAGTGGAAGCGATTTCAAGAAGAGAAAAAACCCCAAAGAGGCTATCCTGAGTAGATAGATTGTCTACACGATTGGTGCAATCACTATTGTGGGTCTCATCATCCACCTCACTTGTCTCTTCTTCTTTTCGCAACAATTCGTATCGCAAATCGCCAATTTCAGCACCATCCAGATGCAGGGCATTGCAGTGGAATCCCTTCTTTCTGAGTCTAGCCAGCTCACCACATAAATTTACTACAAACGTAAGGTGGATTCAGTCAAATTAGCTGAAATCCGAAGCCAATTAAATTACGTGGAACATCAGATCAACGACCTCCTCTTCTCTGATAAGTTGGCTTCCTTCATTGGAACCCTCTTCTTTGATAATTCTTGCTCACAGCTCACCGCCTACAATCTTTCCTCTTGCTCTAACACATGCCCTGGCTTTACAGTCACGAATCCTTTCCAAATTGGGGTGGCTCTCTACTTCCACCGTCAAAACTACTACATTTCCAACAATCTAACTGAGAATTATGCGCACACTGGAGTTTTTTCTCAACCTTTTGCACGCATCTTCACAAACTTAACCTAATCGATTAAGCAAGAAGGTGTTGCTTCACTGCAGAACACCTTTACAATCGTAGCTCTGCTGAATGGATTCATCATCCTCATCGATTGTTGCTATATCCTAGCCTTCGTGATCATCTACAACTACTTCCGCGAGCAGTTTATCAAGATCAAAGATATTCTCTACTTCTTCAACAGCAAGTGGAAGCCTAAAAAGTCAGCAGAAACACCCCAACAAGAGGAGCACTCGGACACTGATTCAGAATCTGAAGATAAGGATCCAGATTCCCCAAAAACACGCAAGCGTAAGACAACTATCGACAAGAATGTCAACGTATGATATATTATCCATCATTAGCGTATTATTGGTTACTTATTTATTATGATTCCCTTATGACCTATAAGGAATATTCGCAGCAATATACTGAATATTTAACCTTGTGAACAAGCGGCATTTCATTTTTGATATCTTTCATAATAGTTTACGAGTTAGTAATGATAAAATAAGGAAGATAACGGTTATCAATAAAAGTTTTCTTTTTTGAGGTTTTGTCCTGAGAGTTCGTCGTTTTGGAAGCTCATGGGTAATTCAATCTCCTTTACATGAATTTCTTTTTGTACTTGTTGGCAATAGTCTTCGAAGAGTTGTTGTGCGAGAATGACAAGCTTATACTGTCTATCTGTTTCTCTTAGAATGTCCCTGATATAGGTCTTCTTCTTGACGGAGTAGTACTCATGCTCTTCACACATGCGCTTGAAGGCCTCTTCCTTGATCTCATCACCTTCAAAGTAGGCCTCAGGCTCTTCCGGGTCCTCCTCTTCAGGCTCTTCATAGTCGTAATCGAAGTTGATCTTGGTGGGCTGGCAATTCTCTTGCGAAAACATATCGTTGAGTTCTCCGTAGAAATGACGATCAACGAGGCAGTTGTGTCCGTACTCCATCATGAACATGGCCAACTGAGAGCGTACAGGTAGATAGTTTTTGACATGCTTTTGGGCGACTTTGAACAAGATAAAGTCAAGGACTTAAGTGATTAAGTGTTTATGAACTAAGCAGGCAAGGATAACAGGAAAGCCTTCTTTGAAATTGATATGTCTGCCATTTTCATCGGGAATGTAGACGAGGGTATCTGCTAATCTCAATTTCATGGCATTGTTATTGTAGTTCTTGATAAAGAAGCCGTAGATGACGAAGAGGAGGGTCTGACTAACGGCAATGAAGAAAAGGAGAGGATCGGTGATGTTATCGAAGACTTCAGTCATGATATTAGTGGTCCCGCTGTAGGTAAAATCAATGACAGTGCAACGTAAGGACATCATCATGATGGGATCAATGCAGGGTAGGTCGGGATCTAAATTCGAGTAGACTGTTGCATCAGCTGGCATGGTTAGATCAGGCCATATATCGTAGTAATTGAGGTTATAGCTGAGGACGTTTGAAATGTATCCAAAGAACTTGTTGTTTGTGGCGAATTCACTCACGTCTACACTTGCAGTGTTCATGAATAACTGATTAACCAGAGATGTTTGCTTCTTTTGCATCAGATTGCCAGTTATCGGCTGAAAAGTAGTGAGCTCAATTCCAAAGGTACTAAACATGACAAACATGAAACAAGATCCATAGGTAGGATGGATGTCATTAAAATCGCACTGAAGGAACTCAAAATGAATGTAAGATTTATCAGCTCCCGTTCCAGATATGGTTGCACCTGCATTTTTAGCTGACTTTTTGAAATATATGTAGCCATTGGGGTAGTCAATGGTTATCTAAAGCTTGGTTTTTTTAGTGCCCGTGACTTGCCAGATCGAGGCATTTTGGATAAGGTATTGAAGCTTATCCCCTTTGTACATCTCTTTAGTCATGTAGTCGATCGCAAAGATGCGGAAGGCAATGTCTGTGTGATCGAACATGCTTATTCCTTGCCCGTTGTTGTCTTCCAATACACTGTATGATGAAATCCTGCTGTTGACGGCAAGTCCGTTGGGGAAGATGAATATGTATGTGAGGATGACAGTGACTGTCATAATGGAGCAAAAGGTTACGCCTCCACAGACGGTTTTATAGTTGGTTTCTCCATTGAAGTTAAGGTCGATGCTGGAGCCGAAAATATCCACTTCACTGAATGATTCGCTGTTGGCGGCTCTGTTGATGGCCTTCTGGGCGCGATTGAGGCTGTTTTTCTCATCAACGTCTTAGATCTGTTGCACATCTTCCGCGATAATGACAGACTGTTCGGATGAATTGATTTCTTCCATCTAATTATTATGATCCCTCTAGCCTTAGTTCTATTTTTAAATCCCAAAAAAACTTCATTTAGAAAAACTTCAAAAAATGCATGCGGACTGATCGACAATACCACCAACAACACTCGATTGGAAGTGCATCTCGTGTGGATAGTGAATGTAAGGGCCGACTATTTTATTTAATGAAATTGTTGTCGGAACAATATAGAACACTATTTGAAATTACTAAGATAATGATGAATCCATCCACCAACACCCAATAAATCAAGGATTGCAAGAAAACATGAGTCAGAAACCGATTCTGATTTCGATCATATTTTGAATTCTTTTGACGATAAACAAAGATTATGATTTTGTAAACCTTTATCAATCCATATTCAAATGAAAACGTAATGATGAGGGTCCAGCCACCTTACCGTTCCATTATAATCTAATTATTGAGATGTTTCATTAACCGGATGAACTTGAAGACGAACGACCGTCTAAACACCTTCAAGTCTCTCTCAATTTGAAGGAATAGCCTGAGTGGCTAGACCAACCTAGCCAAAGGCAGAAGAAAAAAAAGTAGCAGAAGGCCTTACCCCCGATTGATCCCCCTCATGACCCAGTCCTCGAGGAATTGCACTCCCTGCTTGAACGCTCCAAGAAAGGAGTGCCTAAGGGGACAGCTAACGTAGTTGGGAGGTGACTCAGCAGATCCAGGCGAAGACATAGGAGCTGGAATACGGGGTTTTCGTGAGCCAGACTACTAATAATAAAGACGAGTACTTCGGCGCTTTGATCGAACATAACTCTCCGAACCCCTACGTCCAGTAGGAAATCAACCAGACCGTCCAGCAAACCCACCGTATTGTCCAGAAGGATATCCACCGCAATAATTTGGATTTGAGCGATCGGGTCATCCCCAAGAACAAGGGGCACCTAAAACAGCTCTAAAACCAGGACCAGTATCGTCTCATCCAGCTCAAGCAGGGTGAGATAAAGAACAAGATCGGCAGTTTGCGTAAGGAGATGCGCAAGTAGACCCTTAAGGAGAAGTTACGCAATAAAATTGACCTGCTTTAGGACGAGCATCTTGATAAAAATTTCTACAGTATTGATCACCCTCGCACTAAAGAGGCTGAGGATTTTGTGAAGGACCTGCAGTACAGGAAACGGGAGCATCAACGCGAGATGATGCAGCATATGACCATACAACAGTAGGCACAGGCCAGACGCAGATAGCAGGAAACCATGCAGAAGGAGATGGAGAGACAGTAACGCAAGACCAAGCTTCAGTAGTATTACCAGAATAGACTGGTTCAACGTCTGGAGGAGAAGGAGCGAGAGAAGGCGAAAAGACAGGAGTACCAAGAGTGGGTGAAATCGTTTCAGAGAGAAAAACCATTGGAATTATAACGTTAAGAGGAATTTCGCATGAAAGTTGTCATTCCAGAACTAGAATAACAGCATAAAAAATTAATGACTATCAAGGCAGAGCATCGGCCTATTGATCCTGAAGAATTGGCAGACCATGAGGAGAAGTATATGTAGTTCAAAAAAGATAATGCCATTAGAAAAAGGGCAGAGTTATAGCTAAGACAAGAAGAGGAACAGCAGGAGTTATAGGACATAAACTAAAAACTCTTCAAGGGAAAATATCGCTATCTCGTGTTGGAGCAGATGATCGAAGAGAAATACCCTTTGAATCCTCGTGACTTATAGCAATCCAAGAAGGACCGCATCAAGGCGTATAACGATCACTTGCGTTCCTTTCACCAAGATACATACGTCAACCACAAGCAGCAACGCATATAAGCTGAAACCATCTCAAATCAAAAGTTCGTGAAAAGAGTCAGGAACATGAATGGCTCCATGAACATTACCAATAGGCAGCAGGAAGCCCATGAAAATCATTCAGACAGACCCTAACGCAAGTCTGCGGAAGATGCTGATCACTATAAACAGGGCATACAAAATTTAGCCTATCTCAAGAGTATGATACGTGAGCAAAGAGCTAAGGAGGAGAGCAATCCACCACCAAAGATAACTCTCGTTGAAGAGAAAGAAATAAAAGCTAAAGGCTTCCTTGAGTAGCAACGTGAAAAACGAGAAAAAGATAAGAAAAAAGTTGTAGCAGCCGTGAGTAAAGAGATCCAAGAGACCGCAGCTACTGCTAACGAGGAAATCGACGCCATGAAGGCAAAGGCAGAGATGCTGGACGAGCGACTAAAGCGAAAGGAGATGAAGATGAAGAACATATAGAAGGGCAAATTCTAGGAAGGATAGAAAGTGTAAGAGGACTACGTATAGGCGATAAAGGCTAAGATCCACATGCTGAACCAGTTCGACTGAGATCGATATTTTTTCATGCTTCTCAAGACTATCATGCGAATTTTATAAGCAATTTGACTTCTAAATTATGATTCCATAAATGACAAGGTATAGTGAAGTCCACTTAAACTCACTATCATTAGCAAACCATTCACATTCACAGTTATCTTCCACTGATAGCTAAATCTTACCCATTGCTAGCTATATATAGAAATAGTAGGGGTGAATACTAAAGCAAGCAGATCATCGATTAAAGCATAGTCAAGACTGTATGGAGGTTGCAACTGAAGAAAACGCTCAATGCAAAGTTGAACAAGCGCCCAGATAGGATAGCAATGAGGGGTCTGAAGAGCGAGAAAGTAATGTTAAGATGGAGAGGAAAGAGTCTCGAGAAGCAGCCGCTACTGATAGTCAAGAAGCAAATGATACTCGAGATGGCCATGATCCAGAATAAGATGAGTAAAATGAAGAAAGCGGACATGAAGAATAGCCAATAAGTAAGCGCAAGTAGACGATAGAAGTGAAGCAAGAAGAGTTGTGCAAGCGAGGACATCGCAAAAAGACCATGAAAGAGAAACCAAAGCCCAAACCAAAAAGTAACAAAAAGAAAAAGAAACAGACGCGCCAAATGAAACCCATCTAAAAAGACGACCCTCGCTATAGGGGAGTTCCCAAGATCAAAAGAATACGCAAGAGAAGAAACAAACCCAAACCTATCAGTCCGGAAGCTAAAAGATAGGCTGAACTCAAGAAGGAATAGTAAGAATACAACAAGAAGATTGCAAGTAGAGGAAGGAAACCAGTCATCACAAGGCTAAGAGGTTAGAAAAAGAGAAAATAGTTGCAGAAGGCACGATAAGACTCGTAAAACTTGAAACTAGAGGAAGACAAAAAGAATGTTAAGCTAGAATAATCAGAAGAGTAATTTGACTCAGAAAACAGTAAAAATAGCGATGATCCACAAAAAAGGGGGATCAAGCCAAGGATCTCACGAAAACAAAGACAAAAGGAACGAGATGAAGACAAGCGAAAAGTAGACAGCATTATGAAGGCTCGGGGTGAGCGAGAGAGGAGGTAGCAAATAGAACTAATGGTTCGAATGCAAAGGATGTTGGCAATCAAATTTGGAAAGAAGATTAATATATAAATTGATCCAACTTGCAAATACTACAGCCAATACAAGTTCCGCAAGAACGAAATCTAAAAAAGTGGAAAGCTATACTGCCAAATATACAACAAACACCCCATGCCTGCAAATGGCAAGCATTTCTTCCAGGTGAAGATCGCAAGACTATCTTTTCAGTCAGTAACGATAGGAGTGATAACATCAAACAACTTCGATGAGCAGTACTCGAGGGATAAGCCATAATGCATCTGCTTTGATGCATATACCCACTCCACATATGTCTAGGGGCAAAAGACAGAACTTGAAGTTGAGGTTAAACTGAACGATATCATTCGAACCATCGTAGATATTCCGAATGCCAATGTTCATTGGTATCTCAATAACGACTTTATTTCATAAGCCATTATTCCTCCTCATATGGCAGTAGTCCCTCTCTATCCCTATATGTAAGTAAGCAACAAGTGGATTAAAATGCGCATCAACGAGTTCTAATAGTGATTATTTTTCTATTTTTGGCAGAGATAATAGTAAGAAATATGATCAAATATAACAATAAGTTCCATTTGTGATGTTTAGGATTGTGTGTGGAATCAAGGCGGTCAAGGTTTGGGTGTTGTTGGCTAGCATTTAACTTTCTTTACTGCATGCTAAATCTAGAAAGGTATACGACTTTGTCACATAATACATACTCTTCCTTTAAAGGTTGCCTTACGCCTTGATAAAAAAATAGCAACACTGCCATTTTATCCAAACATACGCCTATATAAGCTATTATGAACACTAGATTAAATAACTCTGAACTTCTAGATGTTTTAATTTGAACCCTTCAATCCTTTTCATGATACAACTTCTTCAATTTTTTATTACTCTAAAATTAACTTTTTGAAATACAGCTGATTTGTGTGAAAATTACTCTGGCTCTAAGAATATTTACGGCTTCATTTCATCATCTTTACCCTAATTAAAATCAAAAATACCCCTTGGTTGAGTGTAAAGTACACTTCATCATTGCAAATTTACTCCTATATCGTTTAAAGGCATACCCTTTTTTTCCAAGAATAAATACGCACTGATTGCAAAGAAATATACAGCTGGATTATTCTACAATAGTACGCTGATTAAGATTCGATTCACGCCTATATTAACAGTTCTCTACACTTGTTTGATAAAAAGATTACGTCTAATATTAATATTTTTATACTCTTTGGTGAAGAGATGGATACGGCTAGGTTGTTGATCATCTACGTTCCTTCATAACTGGACAAAAACATCTTCACTTTACGATATAGTTACTCTAGGTGAGGAGGATATACATTGACGATGTTGAAAGCCAATCCGAGACTGATCAGGAACATGACCAAAAGTAAAGCGCTCCTCATGAATATAATGAATGAATGATAAATCATACTCCAAATTCTAGTTATTATAAGGAATTCATCTGGAAAAACCGACAATCGATATGTTCAATTGGCTCTCAATCATTCTCTTTCGATGAGGGCAGCAGCTCCCATGCCTGTTCCAATGCACATCGATACAACTCCCAACTTTCCTTTAGTCCTTTGAAGCTCAGGGAGCAGGGTGGCGATTTGACGAGCTCCGGTGCATCCCAAGGGGTGGCCGAGGGCAATAGCTCCTCCCTTAGGGTTCAGCTTGGCGTAGTCAATGCCCAGCTTCTCCACACAGTAGGTGGCCTGACTGGCGAATGCCTCGTTGATTTCCCAGATGTCGATGTCGCTGACCTTCTTGCCAGTCTTAGCCAAAAGCTCAGGGATAGCAACAGCGGGTCCGATACCCATGATCTCAGGAGGGCAGCCCTTCACTGCGTAGTGGACGAAGCGGGCGAGGATGGGGAGTCCCAACTTTTGGGCGACTGAGCGTCTGGCGAGAACGACAGCAGCAGCACCGTCGGAAACTTGAGAGCTGTTTCCAGCAGTTGTGGTTCCGGTCTTGCGGAAAGCAGGTTTCAGCTTGCCCAAGCTTTCCAGAGTAGTTTCTTTACGGATACCATCGTCCTTGCTGATAACGACTTCCTTTTCCTTGCCGTCCTGATCCTTGATCTTGGTCTTCACAGCAACGATTTCGCCTATATCGAATAAAAAATACTGTCGAAAAGGCCGCTTTGTTGTGCCTTGAAGGCTTTTTGGTGAGAATCAACAGCCATTTGATCTTGTTTTTGCCTGTTAACTCCGAACTTCTCAGCGACATTTTCAGAAGTTTCTCCCATTCCCATGAGGCAGCCACGAGCCTTCTCGTCTTCAAACACGGCTTCAGAAATCTTTTCAACATTAACAGAGCTGTTCATGTCATAGACGGACATGGACTCCACTCCAGATCCAATACCGATATCGATAACTCCAGCCTTGATCTTGGCTGCGATGATCGAGCAAGCCTCGAGACCTGAGGAGCAAAGACGGTTGACGGCCACGATGGAGGTGGTATCGGGGAATCCAGCCAAGAACATAGCCATTCTGTTGGGGATTTCTCCAGCTCCGGGCTGCAGGTTATTGCCGACTGCAATATCCTGGATGTCAGCGACGTTGACTTTGGCTCTGGCAGCAGCTTCCCTGAGGACCACTGAGAGGAGATACTCGGGAGCAGTGTCCTTGAGGCCTCCGCGTTTGCCCTTGGTGATGGGGGTTCTGACAGCTGAGCAGATGACGACGTCGTCTGCGGAGCCAGAGATGTTTTCCTTCTGGAGGTGGGTGTTGAGCTGTTGGAGTCTTTGCATAAGATATAACTATTACGTAATACCATATGTCATCGGAATTTAATAAAAATACTCTTATTAGGGGCTACAGTAAAAAGCTTAAACATCATACTTACATCAAATATTGATTGCAAAACTTGCCATTGAAATTTAGTAAAAAAAAGCTGTTTGTAGGAAGCCTTTAAGTTGCTTTACAGTTAATTTTTTTCAATAAAAAGATGAAATCTCACTCTATTTTTAGTTCAATTTTTTTAAATTTTAGAACTATATAGTTATGATTACGCCATATCATAATAATTAACTTGGCAAATATTAAAAAATGCGGCAAAGTTGGTGTCACTTTAGACCGACCAATTAACCAATGAATATTCCCCATTTTTGCTATCTTTATCATCAGGATTGCCTTCTATCCGATTATAGGCTACTAATGTAGAGCAAGGTTGAAAATATGAATCCATTTACTTTCTCTTTGTCACATTTCCCTACTGGCCAATGGATGTGTAGAATTGTTTGAAATGGAACTTTTTGGGCCTGGAGCTGGCCTCCAACGCTATTTCTGTTTAAATTTTCAACATAATCAAGTAATAAAATAAAATTTACACAGCATATAATCCTTTTTTCTATGTCCATGCTCACCGTAAGATATGTCCCCACCTACACTCCCAAATCCAAGGAGGAGATGCCCTTTAAGGTACTATATAACTACAGAAAAACCAAATTACTCAGAAAGATAAGGTAAGAAAGGAAACTGAAACAATAGCGACAGAAAATGGAACGAAGGATGGCAGCTGATGCAATGAGGAGGGAGAAACAGATCATGATCAATCGAAGCATGTTCGAAGCAGACTCCTAATGGTAGGCCTGCTGCGAAAATTTTAAATAACTCGATGACTCCTGCCTCAACGATAACTCCACCAACCAAGAACAGCAAATACCCACCAAGACTCACAAAGAAATCGTCCAAGAGGCCATATCCGCCATTCCTGTTGTTGCCAAGATTGGAATTTACCAACAGACCTTTTAAGCCTTTGAGTTCGTTTTCTGATCAGCAGATCTTGGAAACCTTCACCAAAGGATAACAAATTTAGTAACAAATTTGATTCAAATTAGCATATAAGATAAAAAAATCCTTATTTATCATTAATCTATCATAGGGATCAAAATAACTCTTCCCCACAAAACCTTGGGGGTTGGGGTTGGGGTTGGGGTTGGGGTTGGGGTTGGGGTTGGGGTTGGGTTGGGGTTGGG